>NW_006159616.1:1072365-1078724 GCF_000334495.1 Tupaia belangeri chinensis | reverse complement strand
GCTGGCCATGAACCAGCCCACCTATTCACATTCAGTCCTTTTGAGATCTTCCCCTGGCTCCGTCCACAGCCAGCAGGGAGTCCTGGCCAGGTGTGGGAAGAAGAGAGGGCCCGTGGAGGCCCTGACCTCAGCTTCTGGAGAGCCTAGGGTTCGAGCCCCAGCTTGTAGCGTGTGACTTTTGGCAAGTCATGTGCCCTCGTCCACAGAGCCAGGATGTCAGTTCCAGCCCCTCCTCTGGGCCGTGGAATCCTCTCGTGCTTGGCCTCTGGGTCAGCCCAGGAATCCGGCCAAGGGGTGGGGCCACCTGCTTGGCGGACTCGCCTCCCCCAGCCGACCCCTTTCTCATCCCAAGCAGAGTCTCCCCTCTCCCTTGTTCCACACAGCTCCCAGCAGCTGTTCCTCGGGCCCAGGCAGAGAGCCCGGCTTGGCGCGTCTCTGGCTGAAGCCGATGAGAGAAAACAGGTTAAAAGTTCAGCCCTTGTTCTCTCCAGGAAGAAAAATCTGTAGCATTCGGAGTGTGAAAAGGAACCCTTTTTCAGCTCCAAAGCAGCATAATAGAACTTCCCTCCAATTTGCCATCAAAAAGATGCCCTTGGCACTGATTCCACCGTCCCTGGCACCCCACCCCCATGTCGGCCCCCCAGTGCAAAGGAACACGGTGACCACAAACACGAGCCACAGGCGGTCAGGGCGGTGCTCCCGCATCCTCTCCTGTCAGCTCAGGGCTCTGACTGGGGTCACCTCTGGCCACATGCTTCTTCCATCCCTGCCCTCCATCCCCACCCTCCCCACCATAGTTCAAGCCCCCTTACCACCCATTTGGACCATCTTGGCAGCCTGGACACAGGGCACCCTGCCTCAAATTTTCTGGCCCTAGTTCTTCCGGCCCACACCATTGAATAATTGTTTCAAGTCTCCAGAGTGTGGGGGTAGGAGGCCAGATACCTACACCTACACTTCCCACTCTGGCACCAACTCCTGTGCAATCTTCCAGAAGTCCCTCCCCCTCGTGTGTCTCAGTTACGTGATCTCTAAAAGAAGTGGTTGGGCAGGACCAGGGATAACGTCTGAAATGGTTACTGAAACCCTGTGGCGAGAAGCAGCATGTGGCCACAGAGTCTGGGTTTGATTAGTGATGCCTGCCCTGAGCACAGAATTGGAGCAAAGCAGCAAACGTGCCTCTCATCCTAGTTTGTGTTGTGCTGCTGTTAACAGGACGCCTCGGACAGGGTGGTTATAAACTGTAGAGGCTGATTTAGCCATGGTCTTGGAAGTCGGGCAGTCCAAGAGTAAGCTGCAGCATCTGACAAGGGCCATCCATGGTGAGCCAGCATGCCAGACAGCAAACAGGGACTGGACTTAGCCTTTATTTTATTTATTTACTTATTTAATAAGAGGTTTTTGCCTTAGGATATGTGCACTCACCGGGCAGAGAGACAGCAAGAGGGAAAGTGAGAAATCACCCCCTCAAGGGGGACAGCCACGCCGCAATCCCTTCTCCATTCTCCTCATGGCATCTTAGGCATGCACACACATGAGCCCAGTGTGAGTTTCAAGTCGCCAGATCCGGGTTTCGAACAGTGGTCGGCCGTGTGGGAGTCCAGCAATGTAACCGCTATGCCATCTGCTGGCCCCTGGGCTTACCCTTAGTCAGGAGCCCGTTCCTGGGATAACAGCACTTCTGAGATAATGGCATTAATCTATCCATGAGGGCAGAACCCTCATGACCTGGTCACCTCTTAAAGGCCAGCCTCGCATTACTGTTACAATTAAATTCCAGCACGCGTTTCGGCAGACACACTCAGACTGTGGCACTGTTCGCCCTTTCACAGAGCTCAGGGTGGCGGGTCCCACTGTGACCGTCACTGTGTGTCCCCCCCTCCCTCTCGTGGCTGTTCGTACCTCACGTCATCTCCGCTGTGACTGTGGACTGCCCCGTACAGGGTGTGCTGCTCACTTTCTCAAGATCCCCTGCCTGGTGGGGTTTGTTGAATGAATGCCGGAGAGGGGTCAGTGTCGATGATTCGGCACATGGCAGTTTCATCCTGAGTGTCCTGAGGGCCCGTGGCAGGGGAGTGGGAGAGAGGAGGGCACTGAGACTGGTCTGGGGTGACCGGTGGTCTCTAGGGCCCTGTGGGTCTCCTTCACCCTGGACTGTGTGGCTCCCACCCTCCGACTGCTGGATTCCGGGGGAGCAAGTGGGGTGCTGCTGGTTCAGAAGCTGACCTGGGGCTCCTGAACCGGCAGAGGCAGGTCACAGCTGGCCTCCGCGGGCACAGTGTCAGTACCTCCACCCCCAGCCCAGGGCGTCCTGAGGCAGAGTTGGCTGAGCACTGCAGGAGAGGCTCCGGGGATGGGGAGTCATGGAGGACCGCAAGTTCCTGGAGAGGGGAGGAGAGTACCTGAGGGGTGGTGTAGGCCCGAGGAGTGCAGAGGGATAACAGAGGAGGCTCAGCTGGGACAGAGAGTGGCCCCTCTGAGGCCCGAGTGCCAGTGTTTGAAATCTGGTGCATGCTGAAAAGCTAAATTCGATGTAAAACACCAAGGGTCTGGCCGCAGACCCCCTGACGCCCATCCAGGGCAGCCCGGGTTAAAGCACTCCATGGAAAAGGAGGGGAGGACTGTACCTGGGCGGTGGGACAGGAGAGTCTGCGTGAGGTGGGAGGGCCAGAGCTGGACCTGTAGGGTTGAAGCTAGAGGACAGACTCGGACAGACGGCCAGGCTGGGGGCCAGGCAGATCCTGGCGTGGGAGGAAGTCCAGTGTCAGGGGAGGACGCCGAGAGGGCCCGGGGCAGGAGACTGTTGGGCTCTGTGAAGAAGGACCTCGAGGGGCCGCGTGTTAAGGCCGACAGTGTCCGGAAGGTGGGACCCGGTGGTGACTCTCTGCTCTCCCCACAGAGACGCTGATGGACTCCACTACGGCGACAGCCGAGCTGGGCTGGATGGTGCATCCTCCGTCGGGGGTGAGTCTCGGCCCAAATCCCGCGGGGGGCCCTGAGATTGCTCCACTCCACTGCAGGTCCCAGTGCCCCTTGCCCTCCCAGCCCATTTCCCCACCAGGGCCCAGAGCCAGGCCTCTGGCCGCTTTCCCCTCCCAGTTCCCTGCCTGATGGAGCCCCAGTTGCCATGACAACACGCTCGCTGCTTCGGCCTTTATCCCTGGAACCCCAAGGCAGGGCAGAGAATAGGGGCTTGCGCTGTCCCCGTTCCACAGTGGCCCTCTCCCGCGTTCGGATGCTGTGTCAAGCATTTTTGCAGATCACCTCCAATCCTGTGAGGAGGAGTTACCTTTGTCTGACCGGCGAGGAAACGGAGGCTCAGGGAGGTGTAGTCACCTGCCTGGGTCCTAAGCTAGTAAGCGAAGAGACTCGGGTTTGTGCCCAGGTTGTGGCCGAGCTCCCTCTGCCTCTTCCTGGGTCTCCGGAGCGCAAGGCTCCCCGTCCTCAGGTGCCTGTCATCGCACTGCCCTGGCCAGGTGACCTGAGCCGTGTCCGCCGCTCTGAGAGAGCGAGATCAGTCTGAGAGCCTCCTTTGTCTCCCACAAACCCCGCCAGCCTCGCGTACAGGTGTGAGATCCAATTCTGTGCCCCCCGCCACGCACCGGCTGTGCCATTCACGGCCAGGCCCTTTTAGTTTTTGTTTGCTATAGGGCATGCATGCTTCCAGACAGAGACAGAGAGAGAGAGAGAGAGAGAGGGAGAGTTCACCGACCTCGCCTCACTCCCGGGGACGGCCACGCCACAGTCCCCTCGTGTCCATTCTCCGCGGGATTTTGGGAGAATGGACACACACCGTTCGTGATCGCCAAGCCGCTAGGCCGGGACTTGCGCCGTGCCGTCGGCCACATGCGCCACCCCGCTGGCTGGCCCCCAGTTGCTTCATCTCTCTGAACTCTCGCTTCCTCATCTACGAAATGGTGCTCGTGTCTCTCGCAGGCTGATGTGAGGTTCCCCTGCAAATGAGCTCCCAAGGAAGAGGAGCTATGACCACCACCATCGTCATCCATTTTAGTGTTCACACCTCGCCCCTGGTCTCTGGGGAGGACTCTGGATGCCACAGCCCACCCCTGCCCTGTCCCCGCTCCCCGCCCCCCAGCTCATCCCCCGGGACTCAGCTGCTGCCCAGGGAGCTGCATCCCCACCTCCCCCCAGGCCTGTGCTCTCAATAGGCTAGGCCCCAGGGTCAGGCCTCATTCTGTGGCTCTTTCTTGTCACCAGTTTTCCATCTGCGAAGACGCTGGGCCCACAGCCCCACCCTGCCAGTAATGAGGCCAGGCTGGGCTTCAGGGCCCCCGGACGCAATTATTTGGGGTGTTTAGGCTGCAGGGCCTCCGCATGTTAATTAGAGAGAGGGGAGAAAGGCAGAGTGCTCTAATTAAGTGCTCTTATTAAGTTCTGAAGAAGAGCAGCGGTTGTAACAAGGGGCTGACTTTGTCACATGGCGCCACCAAAAAAAAAAAATTAAACGCAGCGTAGGGAGCTGCAGAGCCGCTGTTGCAGCCGGCCGCCCGCTCCAAATTAGCACCCCCAACTTAGCACCCCCCATGCACACGCACCCTCACGGCAGCTGACCCTGCTCGGTCGCCAGCCTGCTCCGCCTCAGACTTGGCCCAGAGAATCCCAGCGACAGAAGGACAAAGAACACTCACTTGAGGGCGACACCTCTCCCATCGCCTGCCACCTCCACAGTTATGATGGGGACTTAGGGGAAACAGAGGCCCAGAGTGGGGCTGTGGCTTGCCCAAGGTAACGCATCAAGGTAGCAGCGCCTGGGGCAGGGACCCGGGGCTCCGGGGGCACCTGCTGCCTGTGTTCTGAAGCAAGCACAGGCAAGCACATGAGCGCGGGCCTGGGTCTGTGGGACCTGGGACTAATGACAGTACTTCTCTGGTGTCTACTCCTCACCTGTAAAATGGGGGCAACTGAGCGTGCCGTGTATGATCATCGTGACAGAGAAATGAGGTTCTCTTGGGCTCCCAGTGCTGGACCTGGCCCAAGTGGGAGGGGGGCTGTGCTGCTCGGGTTCTTGTGAGTCTGCCCCGGGTACAGCCAGCACCACTGGGGAGGCCAGACTGAGAGGGCTAGGGATGTGGGGCCTACACCCAGAGGGTTGTCCCGAGGGCGCCAGGGGAGGGCAGGCAGCCTGTCCCCAGGGACCATAGAGCAGCCAACTCTGAGGGCATCTCAGTGGCCAAGAGCCTGAGAGCAGAGCCACTGTCGTGGGGAAGGCCCGATGGCCCCGTCACCCAAGGAGTCCGGTGGGGTGAGGACTGTCTTCTTCCTTCCTCCTGGAAGTTCCCAAGGGCAAGGGCTGAATCCCCTTGGTCAGACAGGGAGTGCCCAGAGGGCAGAGGTTCTGTCTCCCCCTCAGTGGTGCCCCCACCGCCAGCATGCCATCGGAAGGGCCTCCCTAGGGGCACGTCCTGCCTGTTTTCCCTTCCAGGTGGGAACTTCCGGTTGTCAGAGTGCATGTCTCCCCTGTCCCTGACAGTAAAGGCCACTCCCAGATTGACCAGGGGGAGACTGGGGGTGGGGATGCCTGTCACATCAGACTGGCCTGTCACCTGCGTAGACAGGGGATTCCTCAGGGCCAAGACGGCCCTGCCCCTGCAGATTGGGAAGACGCAGCTGTCTCCATCATCAGGTTGGAGGATGCCCTAAGTGGAGTCCAAGTCTCGCCCTTAGCCGGGGCCCTTGCTGGGCCTGGCCCTCGGCTCCCCACCTCACTGGCATTTCGCCCACAGTGGGAAGAGGTGAGCGGCTACGACGAGAACATGAACACGATCCGCACGTACCAGGTGTGCAACGTGTTTGAGTCGAGCCAGAACAACTGGCTGCGGACCAAGTTCATCCGGCGCCGCGGCGCCCACCGCGTCCACGTGGAGATGAAGTTCTCGGTGCGCGACTGCAGCAGCATCCCCAGTGTGCCTGGATCCTGCAAGGAGACCTTCAACCTCTACTACTATGAGGCCGACTTTGACTCGGCCACCAAGACCTTCCCCAACTGGATGGAGAACCCGTGGGTGAAGGTGGACACCATCGCGGCCGACGAGAGCTTCTCCCAGGTGGACCTGGGCGGCCGGGTCATGAAGATCAACACCGAGGTGCGCAGCTTTGGACCCGTGTCCCGCAATGGCTTCTACCTGGCCTTCCAGGATTATGGCGGCTGCATGTCCCTCATCGCTGTGCGTGTCTTCTACCGCAAGTGCCCCCGCGTCATCCAGAATGGCGCCATCTTTCAGGAGACGCTGTCGGGGGCCGAGAGCACTTCGCTGGTGGCCGCCCGGGGCAGCTGCATCTCCAATGCTGAGGAGGTGGACGTGCCCATCAAGCTCTACTGTAACGGCGACGGCGAGTGG
>NW_006159616.1:1055596-1071670 GCF_000334495.1 Tupaia belangeri chinensis | reverse complement strand
GGGGGGCGCTGCCTGTGCAAAGCCGGCTTTGAGGCCGTGGAGAACGGCACCGTCTGCCGAGGTAAGGGTGCAGCTGGCAGGTGCTCCTGCAAGTGCAGGGAGGGTGTGGGCTGCAGACTCAGGCCTGGCAGCTGGAGCGCGGGCTGACGGGGCTGAGGCCTGGGCTGACCATGAGCCCTCCAGGCTAGGGTTACCAAAGCTGTGGCCATCCTTCCGCTTCTGAGAGGCAGGTGTTTGAACTGCCTTCTCAACCATGACCCAGGCACAGCCTACTTACCGGTGGTATACCAGATGACTTGGAGTAATGTAGGCTGAAGGGTCTTCATTTTCATTGTTGCCTGATTATTAATGATGGCAAGTGGTGGTTGCTTCCTCATTTACAAAAGTGATATGGTTCTCTTTTTTAAAATATGTTGTCCTGGGCTAGCACTTGGCATGGAGGTTAAGGTGGCTGGATCCCACATAGCCGACTGCATTCTGAGTCCTGGACCTGATAGCTTGACAACCCAATCAGGTGTGTGTGTTTGCATGCCCAAAATCCCAAGAGGAGAGTGGAAGAGAAGGGACTGTGGCATGGCCATTTCCTTCTTAGTGGAGAGGGGAGGGGGCATGTTTTCTCATTTTCCCTCTCTCTTGTCTCTCTTGCAAGTGCATGTGCCTTATAGCAAAAAGGAAAAAAAAAAAAAAGTACCACCTATTAAGTGGCATTTATGTGTTCACAAGTTCACATTTATTCAGCTTTTACTTTACCAGTCGGTATGGGCCAGGCTATGCTGAAGTGACAAAGCCATCAAGGTTTCTCTCTTGCCCGATGCTGTGTCCTCCATGGGTCAGCTTGGGGCTCTTCCCTCCGAGAGCCCAGCAGATGGGGGCACCCCATCTGGAACGTCGCTGTCATCAGGGCTGAAGGAAGGGGAGAGAGTGGCGGACCGTATGTTGGCTCTAAGCTGCCTCCGGGACAGGCCCACACATCACATCTACGCTCATCTCTCGGCCAGAGCAAGTCAGCAGACCTGGGGAAGCGCAGTCTATCAGGAGCCGGGCCTCCTGACTACCGCTTCTCCTGTGCGCCGAGCACTTATGACTTAATTCACGGAATCCCCACTAGACGCCTGTGATGGGAAGTGCTGTTTCTATGAAAACCGAGGCTGAGAGCACTCACAGCGGAGGTGGAGGATCTGGGACGCTCACCCCGGCAGTGTTTCCAAACCCCCCCCTCGCAGCAGTGCGCCGCGTTGTTCATTTAAGGAAATATGGCCAAGAATCATGAGGTTGGTTTGCAAACCACCGTAAGACGTTGATAAGAGGTATTATTCTGTGGGAGGAGGCTGGGAAGGTAGACGGAAGTGCGTTCAAATCGCAGAGCTGTGTGGCCAGACCTCCTGTCCAAGCGTGGTGTGAGGAGTCAGGAGTTGGACACACGAACACTTAGAATGTTTTCGAGTACACACGGAGTGCCACAGCTGACAGACGCTGCACACGAAGCCTGCAGCGGGGGCCCTGCTGTGGCGGTGGCAGTGGGAGGCTGGCACAGGGGGTATGATGATCATTTGTGTCACTTTCTCTGGCGTTCCCCACTGGAATCAGAGGTCAGGGTCAGATCCTGTGATGTGTCAAATGCCAGACCACGAGCTTGGGCCCTATTCCAGGGACCCTGGAGAGCCCATGGAAGTTTAGCCTGGGGTGCAGGGGGGCAATTGCAGTGACTCTCACCAGATAAAATGTCACCACATCTACCAACTCTGTGCCCCCCACCCCCAGCCCTCTGAACAAGAACGGTCACATCTTCAAGATCCTTGGAAGGATGGATGGGGAGCCAGGGACAGGAGGCTGGGGCCTAGGGAAGCTGTCACAGGAGTCTTAGGAGACGCTGGCAGCCTGGGGTGTCCACAGTGCTGGAGAATGGGGGGGGTGGGTAAGATCAAGGGACACTTTGCCAATGAAGCAGATGAGATGTGACATCAGGTCAGAGGGCAGAGCAGGAGGAATCAGTGGTAATGAAGAATTCTAGTCTGTAGGGAGGCGATGGTTCTGGAAGAAAAATGAGGAAATTGGGAGAACGGACTGGTTTCTGGGGAAATGACGTATCTGGTTTTATCTCCGTAAGTGTGACAGTGCGCGGCCTTGGACGACGGCCGTGGTGAGTGCCTGGGAAGCCGCCACCCACCGATGGTTTGCTGGCTGCATCACAGCTTTGCCAGTGAGGAAGCGGACTGTGGCCCTGCCCTGTGGGGCGCCCGGTCTGGTTATGGAGACAGACCTGGAAATGAACCGGGGTGGTGGTACAGTGCCTAGGGCTTTCCAGAGGAGGAGCGATCGGAGCTGAGTCTTGGGACAGGGATGTGTTGGTTAGGTGGCCTAGGACCTCTGGAGGAAGGATCTGCATGACGAAGGCCTGGGGACACTCACCAGCTGGCTCATTAGGGAGGTTGCTGTGCTATGGCCATGCCGAGAGCCGGAGGGGGGCCATAGGAATGTCACTAGAGGGGTGCTCAGATGAGAAGGTGTATTCGTTGTCGATGGCACCACAAAAAATCACCCCAAGACTTAGCAGGTTCGAAACAACAGGCATTTACTTCTTTCTAAGGCCAGGAATCCAGGGGAGGCTTAGCCGGGTGCCTCTGGCTCGCAGTCCCCCAGCATCGTGCTGTCAGCTGGGAGCTGCAGTTTCATCTGAAGGCTCCGCTGGGGAGGGATCTGCTTCCAGACTCACTTGTGTGGCTGCCGGCCTGCCTCGGCCCCTTGCCACGAGTCTAACCTGACCTCAGCAGCTGCATCTCGTCACTTCTGCCACATCGTCTTCACTATAAGTGTGTCACCAAATTCAGCCCACACTCCAGGGGAGGGGCATAGACAGGGTGTGAACACCAGGGGGTGGTCACTGGGCCCGTCTTAGAGGCTGCCTGTCATAGGTGAGTTCTGGGCATCAGAGCCTTGCCTTGCAGGTAGGAAGGGTGGAGGGTGTGAGGTGATGGACGGGTGGGACCAGGTGTGTCCAGCCCTGTCTCCTTTCCAAGGCCCAGGCCCTGGTTGTGAGTGGGGACCGGCCAGGGTGTGATCGATGAGCTCAGGGAGCTGCCACTGTGGTCTCTGCTGCTGCCACCACCCAGAGGAGGGGTCGCTCCAGCCCAGCTCCTGCAGGCACCGGCCCTGCCAGCCTGGGATGTGGGATGTGACCCCCACTCACACTGCAGTGCTTCATCTAGTGCTGTCCCCTGGCTGAGGGTTCCCAGCCGTCACTGTGGATCAGAGTCACTTAGCAGGTTGGTGACTCCAGGGTCTGGCTCGAACTTCTCCCAGAGGCCTGGTCATGCGGCTCTGAGGGAGGGCCGAGAGTCAGGATTGTAAGCCAGCTGCCCTGTGGGTTTTGTTCCAAGACCAGTGGCTCCAGACATAGGCGATGCCTTGTCTTTGGCCAAGCCAAGCTGGGACTCAAGGCCAGAGGGCCAACTGCTAGCCCAGCCCCCACATCACCCCAAGGCATGTCTACCCTAGGGGTCTGGAGGAGACTCTCGGGGAACCTGTGCTTTGAAAAGATCCACTTCACTTTTTTATTGTTTATTTATTTATTTATATATTCATTGGAAAGGTTTTTGCTATAGGGCGCATGTGCTTGCCAGAAAGACAGAGACAGAGAGACAGAAAGTGAGAAATCACTCCCCCGGGGGGATGGCGACATCAAAATCCCTTCTCCTCCACTCTCCGTTCAGGATCTTAGGCATGCACGCACACATGCCCGGCGTGAGTTTAAGCCACCGGATCCAGGACTCGAACCACAGTCGATTACATGGGAGTCTGGCAACATAGCCATTACACCAACTGCTGGTCCTGAAAAGATCCACTTCATTAGTGAAACCTAATTTGATAAGAAAAAGCCCATTGCTTTGTTACTACACATTAGAGAACTTGAGGCTGGACAAAGTGCTTGGCGGGTCCCTGGGAGTGGCCACCATCCCGGGGCTGGGCAGTGGTGGTTTGGGGTGGTGAGTGAGTGAGTGAGGCTTCGTCTGCGTCCGTTTGCCAGCCGCTCCCCATCCTCGCCTTGCCGCCTGGGGTCCGCAGTGGTCCTGGATTCTCGTGGGAGCACGGACTCCTGTGGTGTAGCTGTATATTGCAGTGGTGGAAATGGTGCACGGAGGGGGATGCACTTGGGTCGTCCCAGAACCAACGCCCACCCTCCATCCGTGGAGGGACTATCTTCCACAGGGTGGTCTCTGGTGCCAGGAAGGTTGGGGACTGCTGTTCTATGTACTGAGTACCTCTAGGAAAGAGCCCGGGTGCTGAGGAAGGCAGAGACGTGTTCGGTGCCCGCGGAGTGTTTAGTCTGGGTGTAAGGTGGGAGGAGATGGAGGAAGAAAGCTAGTAAGTAAATAAGTAGTGATGGGCCGTGGTGAGTGTGAGAATAGAGATCGAAGAGGACCTGAGCCGGCCCCTACACGCAGCAGTTAGTTTCCTGTGAAGGGAGCTAGAGCCATGTGGCTGACCATGGTTCGAATCCCAGCCCTTGCGACTTGGAAAAACACATTGGCATGCGTGTGCATGCCCAGGATCCTGATGGAGTGGGGAAATGGGGGGAAAGAACTGCAGCATGACCAGCCCTTTGGAGTGTATGCACCCTAGGGGAAGGGAGGGAGGAAGGGAGAGAGGGAGGGAGGGAGAGCTGCTTCAAGAGGGGCTTTTGGAAGAGGTGTCATTTGAGCTGATGGGGATGCCCTGGGAAGGCTGAGGGAGAGTCTTCCAGGCAGAGGGTGCCTGAGAAACCTTGAGACTCAGAGCTCGGCTTCCAGTGGCTTCTGGGTGAGCAGGAGACCCAGACACGCAGGGTCGAGGCAGAGCAGGATCCTGCCAAAAACGAAGTCCATCCAGGCAAAGCGCTTTCAGAACACAAGGAAGAAGGCATCTTTTTTGACTTGGGATCTTGGTAGTGGTGGTGGTGGGGGGGGGTGTTCAAGGAGAAGGTGACATTTAGTTAGGTCTTGAAATGAGCCAGACTTAGATGGGTGGAGGGAGGGAGGGAGGGAACATGCCCCTGTCTCCGGGGCTTGACCGTCCAAGGCATGCTCATGAGTGACGAGGGTCCTGCTGGGAGCTCAAGTGAGGGCTCCCTTTGCCCTGTCCATTCATCTCCTCATAGCTCCCGAGTGCCCCGCACTGGCCCTGCAGCTGCCCGGTCAGGACCCCTAGGACTTCCTTCAGGAGCTCTGCCCCCTTGCCCTACCCCAGGTCCCAAGCTCCTGGGGACCACAGATCACACCCCTGGAGCTGCCCCAGCAGGCCCGCCGAGGGTGCCAGGAGGGGCCCTGGACTTCCTTCTCTGCATCAGCAGCTCCCAAAGGCCCTGGGTCATCTCCAACTTCCCAGATCTTTACAGGTTCGACTGTAAAGGGGCCCCTGCCTCTGTTTCTCCAAGCCTGCCTGTCTCCTCAGCCCTCTTACCTGTCTCCTCTTCCCCACCTCAGCCCCTGCCCGGCAGGAGCCCACTGCCTAGCCACCTTTGGGGACCCTGCCCTCCTCTCTCCCGCCAGTCCGCCCACCCCCCTGCATCTGAAACAGATCTGGAGGCAGTCCCAGGGTGAGCACGGCTGCCATAGGATCGGGCCTAATGGGATTGTTACTGTTTAGCTTGGACAGGCGCGGCCGAGAGTCAGCGGGGTGGTTGCACGCACATGTGCATACGCTGGCTGTGGCTCAGACCCCAGGTCCCAGCCGCCCCTCCTCGGCCTCTCCCTCTTGGCACCCTGTGCATCCCCACCCCAGCCACTCCTCCTTGACCTTGGCTGGAGAGACCTGGTTTGGAACCTCTAAGCTGTGTGACCCTGGGCAAGCCCCTGACCCTCTCCCAAACTGTTTTCTCCTCTGCAAAACTGGAGAGAGGAAGGGCAGCTGTGCAGTGAGAAAGTGCCTCGAAGTTCATAGAAACTGGAACAGGGCCTTTCAGGAGCGCCGTCTTTGCCTGTGAGTGTGTTCCCCCCATGAGCTTATTGTTTTTGAGGGAAAATAGCTTTCTGTATCACAAAAGCAATGCAGGTTATTTGTAGGCGGAAAATTATTGATAGGCAAAAAAGAAAATTAAAATCACCCATAATCCTATCACCCAGAGATAACCACTGGTAACAAATTTGTTTAACTCCTAGGTTATTTATAGATGCACTTTTTTTTTTTTTTTAAGAAAGGATGGGCTCCCGGGGCCAGCAGGTGGCATGGTGGTTAAAGTACTGGACTCTCACATGGCTGACAGCAGTTCAAATCCTAGACCTGGCAGCTCACTTTCTCACTGTCTCTCTCTCTGTCTCCCTGGTAAGCACATGTGTCCTATAGCAAATAATAATAATAAAAATAATAAATAGTTAGATAAATAGTTTTGAAAAAGAAAGAAAAAATGGACTTCTGTTAAAAGTATGTCGAATTTTTGACTTTACAGAATTTTGTGGGGCCAGCTAGGTAGCACAGTGGTTCAGGTGGCTGGACCCCACATGGCCAAGTACACAGAGTCCCAGACCCGACAGGATAGATGTGCACGTCCAAAATCCTGCAGGAGAAGGGGTGGCAGTGTGGCCATCCCCTGGGGGTGCTTTCTCACTTTCCCTCTTTCTCTGTCTCTCTCTGACAAGCGCACACGCAGAGTAGCAAATTTTAAAAATGTGCGGACATCCCCCCATGTCACGTTAGGGCTGCAGCCTCGTTTCGGGAGGCCCCTAGGGCCCCACTGCATAAGCGTCCATCGCCTGCTGCACTTACTAACCCACTGTGGGTTGCCATGTTGGTCACTCACAGTTTCCCTATCTTTTTTTTTTAATTATTATTTATTTAATTTTATTTATTCATTCATTCATTTTTAATTTGACCAGAGAGAAACACAGAGAGAGAGAGAGAGAGAGGGGAAGGGAGAAAGGAAGCCGCCAGGTCCGGGACTCGAACTGTGGTCGGCCATGTGGGAGTGTCCAGCACCTTAACCACCATGCCACCTGCTGGTCCCCAGTTTCCCTATCTTAAACCAACGCTGGGGCGAACCTCACTGCCCTCCGCCTCGGATCTGCGTGGAATACATCTCCAGGTGTGGAATCGTGGGGTCAAAGGGATGTACTTTTTTAGAGCTTTCGATGCACACTGCCAGATTGGCTCCAGAAAGGCCGCTGAGTTCCCTGGCAGCGGCCTCTGCGTGCCCACCTCCCCGTGTGCTCAGCAGTGTGGGATATCATGCCTGTGGTTTATTGTCTGTTACTTGTAGGAAGGGACTGGGGTCAGGGCCTATTCTGGGCCTTCCGAGATGGATCCTGGGCCAAGGGTGGCCTCCTTTCCACCCTGGTTTCAGCTCCAGCCCTTCCCACAGAGGCTGGACCAGTGGCCCAGATGTGTCTGGGGGAGTCTGCAGGGGTGGGGCGCGGTCAGTCCAGGGGTGAGGAGGAAGGAGGCTGCCAGCTGGCGGAGCCTGGCCTGGGTGTGAGAGTTGGAATGCTGTGTGGGAGAGAAGGCCCAGACCCCCCCACAGAAAGCTGTGCTTTCTTTGAGAGCCGGGTAGAGACGCCCAGCTCAGGGAGAGGGAAGCAGGGGTGGTGGACACCCCCTTCCAGCTCCCCAGGCTCAGGCCAGGGGAGCCCACAAGGCCCGGCCTTTTGAGAAGGGGATAGATGATCAATGCATTCAAGCTTCTCGGTCTTTGTTTGTACAAACTGGAGAAGTCCCACGCCCGTGTCCACTTGCCCTCCTCTGCCCATCCATGCATCCACTCACCATCAGATTCTTGTCATTCTGCTTCTCGGAGGGGTCAGTGATGTCACAGAGGCCCAGAGGGGACACTTACTGAGTGCCTGTTACGTGCCAGGTCTTGGGGTCCTTGGAAAGACTGGCATAGCCCCTGCCCTCAGGGGCGCCCATTCTGGAGGTGCTGTCAGACATGTCTGTGACAGTGACGGTTCAGGCGACAGGTGTCCTGCTAAGCCCGAGGACACACACAGAGGCTGCAGCCCACCCAGGGGAGTGGTGGTCAGGGGGAGGCGCTGGGAAGCGGGGCCTCTCAAGCGGGGGTGGAGTGAGGAGCGTGAGCTAGCCAGGGGAGGAGGCACCCGTCCAGGGTGGCCAGCAGGGCCGGTCACTCCAGCGCCCTCCCCTCTGAGTTAGCTCAGAAGGATCTGGATATCTGCTGGGAGATGAGTCTGTCTGGTCTTCATATTCCCAGTGCTCTGGGCTGGAAATCTTGGATCATTTTGGCTATAGATCCTCATAGCAGCCCGTTCGTTTCTCACTCAAATACTACTACCCAGGCACCTCGTGTTCACCAGTCCCCGGGACACGCGTGGGGGCTGTTGGGCTGACGGAGTTCCCAGGCTGGGGTGAGGGAGACAGGTCTATCCATAACTACAGCCTTGGGACACTTAGGAAGGAGTAGGGGATGAGCTTGGAAGGCTTCCTGGAGGAGGATCATTTCCCAGGGCTCTAGAGGATGGGAAGAACCAAGGAAAGGAAAATGAATCCAGAATCCAAAATAAGAATTGATTTTTTTAGAGCCCTGACCTCTTGTTGACCCCCCAGACAAGCTGTCCCCGCGGGAGCAGAGGAGAGCTGTATTTGGCCCTGGGAGGAGGGCAGGAGGAGCTGCCAGGGCTTCCAGGCCAATGCTGTCAGAAGGGGAGGCAGAGGGGGAGACCCGAGGACTGGAGCGGGGTTTCGAGAAGGGACCACGTGAGCCCAGCACTCTGCTCAAAGCTGTTCCCATGATCTCACTGAGGCTTTTTTTTTTTTTTGGAGGATTTTTGCTATAGGGCGCGTGCGCTCACCAGACAGAGACAGAGACAGAGAGAGACAGAGAGACAGAAAGCGAGAAATCACCCCCCGGGGGGATGGCCACGCCATAATCCCTTCTCCTCCATTCTCCTCTCAGGATCTTGGGCATGTACGCACATGTGCCCAGCGTGAGTGTAAGCCACCAGGTCCAGGACTCGAACCACAGTCGACTACATGGCTATGTTGCTGGACTCCCATGTAGTCGCCGGGTGGGGTCACATAAGGTCACTCCCAGTTGACAGAAGAGAAGACCGAGGTTCGGAGAGGTTAAGCAGCTTGACCAAGGTAACAGAGCAGGAAGAGCTAGGTTTGAGCCCAGGCCATCCTCCCTTGGCCCGGGCTGGCTCCTCGCAGCCCTGAGAACACCAGGTGATGGTGTGGTCCAAGCAGCCTAGAGCACTCCAGCGGGGCCATAAACAGCTGGGAAGCCCTCCCCCCCCACCCGCCCTGCCTTTTCATCTGGCTGGGCCTCAGGATCTGGCGAGAGAGGCCCATTTATTGAGGAAGTTTATGCATTTAACAGTTTAAGCCTTTCTAAGCCTGTGGTACAACAGGATTTGGGAGCCGTTAACAATTCTGTGTGGTTAAGAGATTTTCATTGCTCTGTGGCAGCTGGCCGGCCCCACCCTGTGGCACTGTCCTCCCCAGGGCCCTTTGTCCTCAGCCCCATCCCTGCTGCTTCCCCTCTCTACCCACCCCAGCCTCCAGGTATGAACTTTGACCTCACGTGAGGCCTGGGGAAGGGAAGGGAATTGCCCAGGCCACAGGGCAGGTCAGAGGCTGGAACCGAAACCTGCCTGAGTCTCTTTCCCCACTCAAACTCCCTGCCCGCTTCCCACAGGGGACATTATACTGTTAATTCTTCAGTGAGGGAATTTTCAAAGCCCATCTAAAACAAACGTCAGCTGGACCCCTGCCAGGACCTGGGGGAGGGGGGGGGACGTGGAGGTGACATGGCCAAGTCCACTCACTTGACTAGTACAGAGCTGGGATCAGAACTCAGGCCTCTTAAAGCTCTCATGAGGACTGAAATGCTGTAACAAACTGGTGGTGGTGGGCCAGCAGGTGGCATTAATGGTTAAGGCCCTGGCCTCCCACAGGGCCGATCATAGTTTGAGTCCCGGACGTGACAACTTGAAAATCACACCAGGCATATGTGCACGCATGACCCAAATCCCAAGAGGAGAATGGAGAAGGGACTACGACATAGCCATCCCTGATTTCTCACTCTCTCTCTCACTGTCTCTGTCTCTCTCCGTTGAGCACACGCGTCCTATGGCCAGACCTCAAACAAACTGGTGGTGGTGGTTGTTTTGTTTTCCACAGCCTAGGAGGGGTGGGGGAATGCATTTGTAATTATAATGTCTTACATATGTACAGTATTTATTTACACCCGGTTTGGTTCCAGCCGAGACTGGAGGTTGCTTTTGTATAGCATTTGCTCTCAACCCGTGAGATGCTTTGATCTGAGTGATACCCACGCGAGAGAAGCACAGCAAAGGTTACTATTGCCATTTCAGAGAGAGAAAAGCTGCAGCGGGCGGGGGCAGGATTTCCCAGGATCACATAACACGTGGAGGGACTGAGCCGGGACTAGAACTAGGCCTGGGCTCTTTTTGGTGCCCCTCGTCATCTCTCAGATGTCAGCCAGACAGCAACCCTCCCAGCAGGGATGAGACCCCACAAGAGACCTTAGCCCCCATCCTGGGTGGGAAGAGGTGGGCGTGTCACAGGAAGAGACTCTCTGGGCCCAGAGAACAGAAGAGGCATGTGTGGGTGGGTTTGGCGGGATGGGAACGGGCCCTGACAACCTGAACGGGCCGTGGGCGAGAGGCCAGGGGTCATGCTGCGGGGTGGGCTGTCCTGGAGGGGTCTCCTATCCTCATTGGTGCCCCAGGCTGTTTGCCCCTCCACCAGCCTCTTCCATGGAGCCCGTGGAGGTTGGGGTTTGTTCTCTGGTCCTGGTAACCTGCCCGCCCCACCAAAGAGGACCACAAAGGCGCGGTCAGTCCTGCGTCACTAACATCAGAGTACACGTGCTCGATCTCTGTCCTTTCTGCTCCTCCTCCCCCCCACAAAGGGGCTGAGGTGGTGCTTATCCACTTCACTCGTGCAAAAACTGAGGCCAACGCAGTTAGGTGAAATGACTGGTCCAGGCCCCGGAGCCCAGGCGTCTCCTCCCAGCTCTGTGCCTCCTGCTATCAGCCGCACAGGAGTCCAGGGAGAAAGCTAACACACAGGGACTGAACGCTGCTACACCCAGGCCTCAGGCCCTCGGCTAGGTGTGCAGAACTTCACCGAATCTTCACAACCTCCAGACGTTCTGCTGGATGGAAGAGGAGTCCCAGGCTCAGAGATGTTAAATAACCAGCCCAAGGTCACACAGCTAATGGCCGATGGAGCCAGAATTGAAATTCAACACCTATACTGGTCCCACTAGAACATTTGTAGGGTTTCATCATTAGTAATTTTTTTTTTTTTTTTGCAACTGTTACCTCATTTGATTATCTACAGCAGTAGGAAATACCCCATGTTTCAGGGGAGGAGCTGAGGCTCAGCCAGGTGAAGTGACCTGCCTGAAGTTCACTTCCAGGGAGAGACAGAGTTGGTGCAGCTCGACCTCCATTCCCAAGTGGGCTCACGGGGTTGGTCTTAATTGCAGAGCTCGGGCTCAGACTGTCACGGCACCCCTCGCCGCTGGTTCCCATCTGGGACCTCAGCAGAACCCGTCATGTCAGCACGTCATGCCACCAAGACAGCTCATACCAAGGCCACCAGCGACTGCCATGTTGTCAATCTCGTGGGCAGTTCTAGGTCTCAGCTTCCATGACCTGCTGGTGGCATTGGACAAAGTGACCACTTCCTCTCTGGATCCACATTCGCTTCTGGGGTTCCCCTACCTCTCTGGGTGCTTTGTGGCAGGTTCCTGCCCATCTCCCACTCTCCACCTTGCAGGGCAGGGTGCAAGGCCTGGCCTCCTGTCCTCTCTGTCCTTCCTCCAGCCTGGGCCTCCGTTCCAAAGTCCAGACTCACCTCCCCGTCTGCCTGCTGGACTCTCCACCTGCTTCACCATCCCTCACACGGTCCAACCCCAACTCCAGCCAGAGGGGCCCCCAGAAAACTGAGTCTGCTCAGAATCCCCTGCAGCCCTGCCTCTTACACAGAGCAAAAGCCAGAGTCCTCACCACAGCCCAGGAGGCCTCCAGGCCCTCCCTCTCCTAACCTCTGACCTCTCACCTCCATCCTGCTGTGGCCTTCCTCCCTCCCCCACTCCAGGCACCCCGGGCTCCATGGCGGTTTCCTCCATCTGGGGTGGTTTTTGCTTAGACAATTACTCTCTCACCTTCTTTAGGTCTCATGTCACCTGCTATCCGAGGTCCCCCATCACCCACTTCTCTCTCCCTGCGACTGCCATCTGACTTCCTGGGTCCCCTTGCTCCGCTCCCCCTCCACGGGGGCAGGCATTCCCATCTGTTTTGTTCACTGCTGTCTTTGCGGTTTCTAGCATGGGGCTTGGCTTATAGAAGGTGCTCGGTAAATGCAGACCACAGAGTCCCACCCGCTCATCTGGGCTTGCATGGAGTCCCTCTTCATGTTACTCAGGCTCTCCTATAGGGTGTCCACCCCTTCCTGGGGCCAGAGGCCTGAGAGCGTCTTTCAGTCTGACTCAGTGTTTTCCATCGACGAGTGTCATTTCAGCCCCGCTCCTGTCCCTGCCCTGGCCCAACGGTGTCCACAGCCCCTGCAGCGTGGCCCTAGACCAGAGCCCAGAGCAAGACCCATTTGTCTTATTGGGAGCTGAGGGGAGCCCACCATGGCCCGGTCTGGGCAGACACAGAGCTGGAGGAACGAGGGAAGGCGCCTGGTGTGGGGAGAGACCCTTGTCCTGCCGCCTGCTTCCTGTGAGACCGAGCTGGGTCAGGTCCCTTTTTTGCACCTCGGTATCCCTCTTGTTAAATGAGACCCATAGTCCCAGCCTCCCAAGCTTTGAGTGTGGCCCAAAAGAATTAAGGGAGCTTTGAAGACAGAGGATGGGGAGGGGCAGGGTTGTCCTTCTCCAAGAACGCATATTTCTCAGAAAAGGCCCCGGGCCCTGGCAGGGTTCCTGGAGAACAGGGCAGTGTGTGCACGTCTCAGTGCAGTGAGCACCTGGCAGCCCGTGCACAGCGGGGCCCAGTATGTGCTCACGAATGACATTATTTTCAGCCAGCCAAGGTACCCTTATTTATTATTTTTTTAAAAATTAATTTTAGGGACCAGCAGGCGGTGTAGTGGTTAAGGTGCTGGACACTCCCACAAGGCCGACTATGGTTCAAGTCCTGGACCTGGTGGCTTGCTTTCTCACTTTCCCTCTCTGTGTGTCTCTCTAGTCAAATTAAAATAAATGAATGCATACATTTTTAACATTTTAATTAATTTTATTTATTTTTATATATTTTTTAAGTTTGCTATAGGGCACATGTACTCACCAGAGGAAGAGAGGGAAAGTGAGAAAGCAAGCCGCCAGGTCTAGGACTCAAACTGTGGTCAGCCAAGTGTGGTCAGCACCTTAACCACCACACCACTGATGGTCCCCAGGGTGCCTTTATTAAGTAGCACAAGGCAGCTCACAGCATCAAGGTGCCTGGGTCCATATTTGGGCTCTTCCCCTCTTGCCCTAAAACCCTGGCAGGAGCCTTCCCATCTCTTCCTGTCTCCTGAGCTCCGTGTCACCATCTGTAGATGCTTCGATACCAGTAGCCCCTGATTCTGTCCTCCCTGGGCTTCCCAGTGACTGTCGAGAGGCCATCAGGGCTGCGGTGACCATCTGTGACTTGAAGATAATGACTCCACTAACAGGAAGATTCAGGCAAGAGCCGGCCGCCTGGGTTTGAATGGTAGCACTGACGTCGACCTCCTCTGGGGGCCCGGCGGAGCCTTGATCTCCTGGACTGTGAAGTGGGACTGGTGGTAAATGGGATGTTGCAGGGCAGGCAGTGAAGGCAGGAGAGAATGGAAGGGAAGCATCTGGCACAGCACAGGGCTCGAGGCGTGTGGCCGGGGACACCGGCTCTGCTGACCGGAGACCCGCACGTACTAGCTGGTGCTCAGGCCTGCCGCATCCCTTTCTGTAGATCAGGAAACGAGGGCGACTTATTCCAGGTCACACAGTAAGTAAGTGGCTGTCACTGAACACAGGTTGCTGGGTGGAGAACGAGGGGCTGGCCTGCGTGAGGCTGGGGGAGCACGCAGAGCTACTTCTGTCCCCGGGTCCCCAACAAATTCTGGGCTCAGGGCCTCATGTCAGCCTTGGAGAGGAAAGATTCTGACCCCGAGGCTTTGTAGGCCTGACCTCGTACAGTCAGTGTTGCACGGGCTCCTTCCCGGAAACCAGGCTGTCTCCGGTTTTCTCCCTGAAGGCATCGCCATCTGATTAGCAACACTTAAGACCCAAGAGTGGTCACTGGCCTTTTTGCGCTGCCTGGACAGGCCTGTAGCTTTAGGAGCCCCACATCCGTATCCCTGGCAACCCTGGCCCTAGGCTGCCCTTCCCCCACCCTGCTGTCAGAGCCGTCTGTCTGGGAGCTCCCCGGAGACCCTGGAGGGATGTGCACGCATGGGCTGGGTCAGTGCAGAGAGCCCCTGGTACGCATGTGTGTGGACTGGGCCTGCTGGGCGTGTCTGTGTGCAGTTTGTGCACACGTATGCTCACCGAGCCAGCATCTCAAGAGCTGTTGAACCCGTGAGCATGTGTGTACATGTCAGGGATAGCCATGCACATGTGCCTCCTCTGCAGGTCACCCGGAGCCTGCTGTGAGTCATTACTGTCCTTGTAGCTGTGTGTTCCCACGTCGGCCCGACTCCTCAAGCACGCCCGTGTGCAGGGAGGGGCACACTCGTGTGTGTGCTGAGTCAGACAAGTACATGGACAGGAATGTGTGTGCCTCACCAAACGAGTGTGCACTTCCGTCCACTTGGCAGGGGTGGGGTCCTCTCACCCATGTCCTGTGTGTGTGTGTTTATGTGTGTGTGTGAGAGAGAGATGTGTGTGTGAGAGAGCGACCACGGTATGAGCATATCTTGCAGGTCATTAGGTACATGTTTGCAAGGGGCACACCTACCCACAGGAGATCAGCTGGGGGATATGTGGTCACATGTACATGAATGCATCGCATGAGCCAGGTATGCATGCATGCATGTATTGCATGAGCCAGGTATGCATGCACTTGAAAATGAGTATTTGTGAATGTTGTGTTGCCTCAACTCGTAGAGCATGTGACACACACACACACACTTTCTGGGGTCCAGGATGTCAGAGCCGTTGCTTTTCTCTTTCGGAAATTCCCTTTGAGGCCCCCTTCACATCTCTTTCCTGAAGCAAAGCCAGCGGTCCCGACGTCCTTAAGCAAATAGGGCCTGTGATGCAAAGAAGCGCCTCCCAGCCCGCCCACATACCCCACTGGTTGTGTGGGTGAGTGGGCACACGCACACAGAACCGCCTGCCGTGCCCGGGAAAACACGTGGACACACAGGCCAGCTCTAGCCCCCAGTCCAGGCTCTGCCACCTTCGAGCCATGTGGCCTCGTCCACTCTCCATCACTTCCCCAGCCTCCGGGTCCTCACCCCCTGCAGGCACAGGACAGTGGTGAAGATGTGGCTAGATGGTGACGCCCCACAGGCTGGGGGCCACTATTCTCTCTGTCCGCAGTGTCATGTTTACAGAGTGCTTTAGCCTCTGTCCTGGGGAGAGGGTGTATCTGTGGTGGACAGGCAGCAGCGGACGCCCTTGTGGGCCCTCTGCTCCGAGCACCCGGGGCCAGCCCTTCCTCCTGGCCCTGGCCCTGGCCCTGCATGGCAGGTAGTGAATTCTCAGGCCCAGCGCTCACGGACTTGAGAACCTCACAGGGAGCAGGTGGCAAGTCAGACAGGGACCCAGGCCTGGCTGACTCCTGGGCCTTCCCACCTTCTCCCAGGAATAGTTCCTGGGGCAGGTGGGACTGAGGATGCACAACCACAGGGGCAGAGGTGGGTAGGCAGGCAGGGCGCCCAGCACAGCCCCAGCCCCTGCAGCCTCCGTGTTCCCTTCCTCTTCCCCTTCCAGATGGACAGCCCCTCGCGGGGTCCCCGCCCGCACGCCCCCTCCTCTCGTGCTGCAGTCTTTGTGGCCCGGGAAGAATGCCTCTCTTTATCTCCCGGACACCCCTTCCCTTTGATTCTCCTCTCTGCAGCGTTTCTGCTGACCTCTGCGTGTCGGGAATCCAATTAGAGGAGCGGATGGAGAGAGGGACAGCCGCGGCGGATACCCGCGCCGCC
>NW_006159616.1:1050443-1055145 GCF_000334495.1 Tupaia belangeri chinensis | reverse complement strand
TTCTCCTCTCTGCAGCGTTTCTGCTGACCTCTGCGTGTCGGGAATCCAATTAGAGGAGCGGATGGAGAGAGTGACAGCCGCGCCGAATCCCGCCTCAGCCCCTCCGAGCACGCTCGGCCGAGCTGCCAGCGGCGCGGGGCCTGCTTGTCATGCTGGGCCCTGCGCGGGGCTTTGTGGGGATTAGCTGCCGGGGGTGGGGCGCTCCACAGATGGGACCAGAAGTGATGCTGGTGAGTGTCACGTCCCGGCGGAGCGGGGAGGAGGGGGCGCACGCAGCGCTGAATCCAGCTTGGGGAAGCGGAAGAAGGGGCGGGGCTCCTCGCGCAGGCCACCCTGCCCTGCAGGGGAAATGTCCACCTGAGTTGTTCAGCGGCTTGAGGCTTCGAGGGTGGAGCTGGCACCTTGGCTCAGGGCTGCCTACTGTGGGGGCAGGGCGCCTGAATTTCCACCTAGGAGGGGCTTTAGGGGTTGATTTGATTGCAGGGGTGGAGTATTGTCTTGAAGCTTCATTTGCAAAACAGTTTACATATGATTGGGAGAAAAGAAAAAAGCAAGGAATGGAGAGGGGGGCCATTGGGATGTGTTCAAAGAGCCCTCCACCTCCAGCCAGCCCTTAGCATGGCTGCCCGTCTAAGGTCTGAGACTGCCCTGCCCTGCCCACCCCATGCAAGTTCCTTCCTGCTTTACGTTGGAAGAAACCAGCTCACAGAGCACTGGGTCTGGCTCAGGGACGGGGCATTTAGGGCAGAGCTGGCATGTCTCATCCGCTGTCCCTGTTCCCCTCTGTCACCCTGACCACCCTCAGCTCCCTGGACCTCCTGAGAGAGTGGAGTCCCTGACGTCTCCCCTCCAAGAAGGGACCTGGTGTGCGGGCAGGTGGATTGTCGGTCTGACTCTCAGCCCACACACCAGACGCCTAGCCCCTCCAGAAATGGCCAGAGCCTGCAGTGTGCAGGTCTTGTACTGGGCCAGAGCACAGAGTAGGACCCAACGGGCCCCTCTTCCGGGAGCTCCCAGAGGAGAGAGTCAAGGAGACCCTGACACACAGGTGGAGGTGTGAAAGACTAGGAGGTCAGGATGGGCCTGCACCCAGCCTGGAAATCCCAGGGGCTTCCTGGAGGAAGGGGCATCTGAGCTGAGACCTGGAAGACAAGCACAAATAACCAGAAGAGGCCCTGGATATTCTAGGCCTGGGAGGCAGGGCAGGGGTGGGGCTTTATCCCTATACTCATCCCACAGCTGCCAGGGCTGGGCAGGTGGATCCTCAGTATGAGTCCTGTGTAGACAGGATATCAGGTGGCATGGTGGTTAAGGTGCCGGATTCCCACATGCCAACTATAGTTTAAGTCCCAGACCCAGTGGCTTGAAACTCACGCTGGGCACATGTGTGTACATGCCCAAAATCCCAAGAGGAGAATGGAGGAGAAGGGATTGCGGGATGGCCATTCCCCCTGGGGGGGGTGATTTCTCACTTTCTCTCTCTGCATGGCTCTCTCTGTCTGTCGCTTTCTCTGTCTCTCCACTGAACACACAGGCCCTATAGCAAAACATTTCTCCAAAAAAGGGAGTCATGTTTAGGGAGTGGCTAGGAGGCCACAGGAGCCGCCTTTTGAGAGCTGGCATTGCTCTAGCCATGCGAGGCACCTCATTTACATCCACCAGCTGGTCTGTACCTACCCCAGGAAGCCGGGATAACCGCCCCATTTCACAGGTGAGGGACAGGTTCCAAGAGGCACAGGGCTCAGATGACAGGGCATGTTAATTTATGAAACCCACGGTGAAACTCAGAACCCTTTCCCACCGCCCAGGCTGCTGCAGCCAGCATGATACAGTTATTGAAGTAATCTGTGTTTTGGTATTCCTGCCCCAGTATGGTTCCTGGCACATCGCAGGGCCTCAGTGGGAACATGTGGAGGGATGGAGGGATGGAGAAAACCACCCTGTAGTTCTTCCTTATCTGGTGCTTTTTATTTTATTTTATCTTATTTTTTTAAGAGATATTTTTTGCTATAGAGACCTGATACCTTAAAAAGAAAAAAAAAAAAATAACAAAACTGGGACCAGCAGGTAGGACAGTGGTTAAGGTGCTGGACTCCCACTTGTCCAACCGCAGTTCAAGTCCAAACTCAGCTTGAAAATCACACCAGGCATTTGTGGGTGCCCAAGATTCTTACTGGAAGATGGAGATGGGATTGTGGTGTGGCCACACACACATCCCCACCACCCAGGGGTGGTTTCTCACTTTCCCTCTCTGTCTCTCTCCAGCAAGTACAGGCCCTATGACAAAAACCAAAATAAATACATAACAACACCCCCCACCTTGTAGATGAAGGCCATTTAAAAAATGAATTAATCTTTCAGCTTTAGCTCTTCTCATGAATATAAAACGAGGAGGGCGTGTGGACCCGAGAGTGCAAGAAGACACCCGGTCAGCTTCCTACATCTGCCTGGCCTGAAACACACACTCACACCCACACACCCCGGAATCACACCCACAGTGACAGACCCACCCGGTCCTCGCCCACCCTCCCTCGTGCTGCCGCTAGGACGAGCTCACTTGACAGCCCCTCTGGGGACCCCCTCTCCCACCCTCACCCCCACCCCACCCAGCTCAGGGTCAAGGGTGGAGGGATGGGGGGGTGGCTTTAAGCCCCTCTGGACTCAGCCAGCCCTGCCTTGTCCCCACCGCCCTCAGCTCTCCCTGAACGTGACTCCTCTCCTTCCTCTGGCCTCTTCCCTCCTCCTTTTGTCTCCCTCCCCTCCTGCTGCTTCTCTTCCTTCCCTTTCCTTCCCTCTGGGTGACTACCCTAATGCAGCTCCCTCAGCCTCCCTGCTGCCCCACACCAACCCCACCTCCCTGCCCGCCCCTCCCTCCAGCCCCTTCCCTTTCTTCCTCCCTCTGGCCCTAAGGGCACTTGCTAATGCCCAGACATGTCAGGGCCCTGGGTGAGGTGGGGGCTGGAGACGAAGCCTCTCCTCAACCCAGACACTCAGGGGTCAAGATGGGGCCAGACAGCGGCCCCCAGCTTTCCCGGTAGGGAGGAGCAAGGTGCAGACGTAGGGTGGCGTCTCAGCCCAGGGGTCATGGGACGTCAGCTCCCAAGGCCTGAGAGCCTGGCCCTGAGTGACACCAGCCTGGCCAGCTCCAGGGGGCCACTGGCAAGCCCTGCTTGGAGTTGGGGGTGGCCATCCAGGCCCCATCCAGGCTGCCACGTCCACCCTGCAGGTGCGAGAGGAGCTCCCAGCTGGAGTCACTGCCGTGCCACGCTGGCCACCAGGGACCTGGCCAGGGATTCTGAAAAGACTTCAGAAAATGTGTCCTGAAGGGGCAGAGTGGCGTCCCCGTCCAGGTGGACCCCGTTTTTGTGTCCTCGAGCCACACCTAGCCTCAGTTTCTTCATCTGGCTCTTGAAAAGATTAAACAAAGGGCTGCAGGCCTAGAGTGGGCGCGAGCGAGACACAGCCCCCAGCCGTGGACATTCCAGACCTGCACCCCACCACACCCTGCCCATGGCCTGACATGGGCCTCCCTTTTCCAAAATGACCTCCCTCCCCTCGCACTGCCAGAGGAGTCTGGCTCCAGGATGCTCTCACCCTCCGGCCCTCCCTCTACCTCTCTGCGACCACCAGCCCAGGCAGCCCCCTCTCACACCCACCCTGCACCCCTGGTCAGCAAGCCTTCGAGTGTGTGGGGGGCGGGCAAGGGTGAGAATCAGGCAGGTGTGTGCACGTGAGTGTGTGTGCAGGGCCGAGTGCCTGCTGGGGGCTGCAGATGTGACAGAGCAGACAAAGGAATGGGGGGCTCCCGGGTGGGAGCCGGCGCATTTGTATGCAGCAGGGAGCCAGCCCAGCAAGGCCGCTCTTCAGAGGAGGCGGGTTCCCAGGGGGCTCAGGGAGCCCCAGGGAGAGTGAGACCATCCATGCCTGCAGAGCTCTCCCCACACTCCTGTCAGCCCTCATTACTCAGATGGGGACACTGAGGCTAGCAGCCACAGAGCTGGGACTGGACACCAGCCAGCCTCCTGTCTACCACGCCTCTGGGGACTCCAGCCAGGTACGCAGCTAGACCAGTGAAGGAAAGGACAGTGCCATCGTGTCTGTCCAGTGCCCTGTGCAAACACCCCGTGACAACGCGATAGCCCCTCACGACCTGTAAAGCACGTGCAGTTTAGAGAAAGGGCACCCCGCCCCCGGCAGGTAGGAAAACCGAGGCACAGAGCAGTGAAGTGACTTGCTCAGTGAGCTCATAGCAGCAGAGCAGGGATTCAAACCCGGGCCAGCAGGTTCCAGAGTTCATGCTCCCTGTACCAACAAAATACAGCCTCCAAGACATAGGGACTGCATGTGTCTATACCCCACCTCTGCACGCTGGCCAGGCACACAGCAAGTGCTCAGGGATGCTTGCTGAGAAAGTGGGTGATTGAAAGAGGGTCACCATAGCACGGATACCTTCCAAGTCCAGGGCACTCAGCCCTGCCCTACTGCCTGTGCTTGGCCCCTGCCGCCCCCGTCCCCGCCCCCACGAGGCAGGTGTTGGCTGTGCCCTCCACAGGGCCAGGCCCCACAGGGACGGAGGCGAGGGCGGCCTGGGCGGCCCAGCCTCTCTCAGGCTACCACCTCCTTTAATTAAAGACAATTAGTGCTTTCAGCCCCTCTGCACAACTCAGCTCCCCTGTTTGCAAACCCACAGCTGCGGGAGCTT
>NW_006159616.1:1038594-1041891 GCF_000334495.1 Tupaia belangeri chinensis | reverse complement strand
GCTGCCTCCAACCTCCTTTAATTAAAGACAAATAGTGCTTTCAGCCCCTCTGCACAGCTCAGCTCCCCTGTTTGCAAACACACAGCTGCGGGAGCTTTGGTGGGGCCCCCCCCTCACCGCCGCCCCCAGCCCCGCTTCCCCAGAGACACACAGAGGTGCCTTTATTATCAGCGATCCGGCTGCAGCACCAAGAGGCAGGCGCCTCTGCCGAAGGAAGGGTGGGAATGCTTCCCGGCCAGGCGGGGCACGCCAAGGGCTGGACCCTGGGGTGCCAGGCACATGTGGGCAGAGGACCCTCTCTTCCATGAACAGCCTGTGGGTACTATGTCCAGCGGGGTTGCCTTCGAGGGACCTGCCACCTTCTCTTCTCCCCTTGTGTCTCCTCTGCTCTTCTGGACCCTGCTTCCTAGACCTGAGCTGTTGGTGTGCTTTCTCCTGGGACCTTGTGTCTGGCCCGGGCCTGCATGCACAGATACGGGCCCTGAGAATTGCCCTAGGAGGAAAGAAGAGGGAGGAGTGGCTTTTTTTTAGAGCGGTCTTTGCTATAGGGCTCGTGTGCTCACCAGACAGCCAGAGAGAGACAGAGAGACAGACAGCGAGAAATCACCCCCCAGGGGGGATGGCCACACCGCAATCCCTTCTTCTCCATTCTCCTCTCAGGATCTTGGGCATATACGCACATGCGCCCGGTGTGAGTTTAAGCCACCGGATCTGGGACTCTAACCGCGGTTAACTACATGGGAGTCCAGCGACATAGCCATTACGCTAACTGCTGGTCCCAGAGAGGAATGGCTTTTATTGAGCATTTGCTGAGACTAGGCAGTGGCTGCAAGTGTAATCCAAAGTGTCCCCATTTTATAAACAAAGATGCCAAGGCTCAGAATATTTTGATAACTTGGCCAAGCAAGACTGGGAAGTGGCAGAACCAGCCCGGAAGGTCGGGCCTTCCAACCAACGTGAGCACGCTAGTCAGATCCAAGCCTGCAGACCTCAACCTCTGAGGTCCAAAGGTCGTCTGGTCCAGCCCCCATAGACTGACCCTGTGCTCACAGACTGGACTCAGCCGGGCAGTCTGCCTTGGTGTCAGAAAGCCACAGCCACAGCCTCCAGGCACCCCCGGGCCAAGGCGAGGCGTCACTGATAGACCCTCGTACAGCGCCAGGGCCCTGCGAAGTGGAGGGCTCTGAGAATTCTCCAGCAGCACAGAGGAGGGACTGACTGACTATTTGCAGGGAGAGGGGAAACAATGTAGGCTCCCAAGGGTGAGCAGTTGTTCTCAAGAAAAAGGACAATGGGCAAGAGTATCCCAGCCAAAGGCTGGGGGCATAAAAGAAAAGCTAATTCCAGAAGAGGTGTCTCTGTGCTCATGGTGGTCGAGCGGACCGAGGCCCTGGAGGTCTGAGGTCACACAGCAGACCGGTGCAGACGGGATCCTGGCATTCTTCTGGCCACAGGCCTGCACTCACTCCCCTCCTTAGCTCCAGTGGCAAACCAGGGCTGTTTTTACCCACCTTGGTAGCCCAGGGCCTAGCCCTGTGCCTGGCACAGAGCAGGGACTCAATAAGAATCTGCTGCATAAATTAAACGTCCAAGTGTTGGCAGGTGAGAGGCCCCGGGGCTGCTCTCTGCCCTTCTGGGCCCAGTGCAGACATCACAAATCAATCACAGCACTCTTCCACTCTGTCCAGAGGGCCTTAGGCAGGCTCCTGGGAGCTGGCATGAGAGTCCAGTGCTTGTGTTCTGCAGATGAGAACGACCAAGCAGGACCCTCTGCGGTGAGGAAGAAGGGATGACGTTAACAGCTTAGCTATTGACTAAGTGGTTCCCAGACCCAGGCACAGTTATTAATGCAGCCCTGTGACGTGGGCATGATCTTTGTCTTCTCATTTTATAAAAAAGGAAGCTGAGGCGCAAAGAAGTCCCTTACCCGAGAACACACATCAGTGAGTTGCAGGGCCAGGATTCAAACCCAGGCAGCTGTTGCTCCAGGTCATGCTCCCAGCCCCTATGCCGTGCCATCTCTCCTCTTCTAGTGGGGACTTCGTGGCCCCAAAAACTGGCCACCCTGGGGCAGCTGTGCTCCAGTCTTGCCACGGGCCTGCTTCCTCCCACCCTGCAGAGACTCGAAGCTCAGTTAGAGATGGCAAGCTGGGTCGGGCCGGGCCTGGGATCCATCTGCCTTTCGGCAGCTCTGGGCCCACTTCCTCCAGCCTGGACGGCTTCCTGCAGTGCCTCTGCAGGCCCTTTCAAGTCCCCTGGCACCCCCAGCCCCACTTCCTGTGACCCCTGGCCCCAGCCTGACCCGCTCTACTCAATTTCCCAAGATGAGTTGCAGAAGCTGCAGGTCTGTGTGTAGAGACGGGAAAATTAACGAGCTGCTCCCCGGCAATTGGCAGTTTCCAGGCACCAGCTGGCCTGGAGTATTTACTCGGCACCCTCAGAGTGAGACAATTAAGTGAAGCTTAGGCCAGGGTGCAGAGATGTCTACAGATCAGACGAAACCCTCCTAAGATGGTTTTCCAAGGGATCAGCACCGAGAACAAACTTCCCGGGAACTGTGATCTTTATTCATTATTAGTACAGGATAGGTTGATGTATCTATTATGTACACGTATTTGTTCATTCGTGCGTTTAGCACGTACTGTGTTCTCCTTGCCTGCCTGGATCCATGACATCTCTCCGGAGGGTCGACAAGTGTATTCCCACTCTACAGATGTGGAAACTGGCTCCCAGCAAAGTTAGGTCACACAGAGGAGGCGGGATCTGAACCCAGGACTGCCTGACTCTAAGCTTCTGCTTCTGACCGTACAGCAGTGTTAGACACCAATGCTGAGTCCACAGCCAGAAAGACCCAGCCGCTCTGCACAGACATGGAGAGGGTCATGAATGTGAGCCCCATCCTCGCCCGGTTACGTGAACCCAGCATGGTCCGGCCAACTCAGATGGGGTTCAGAGCACATTTTTGGGGGGAGGAGAGGTTTTTGCTATAGGGTGTGTGCGCTCGCCAGACAGAGAGACAGAAAGCGAGAAATCACCCCCCAGGGGGTATGGCCATGCCGCAATCCCTTTTTCTCCATTTTCCTCTCGGGATCTTAGGCACGCACACACATGTGCCCAGCGTGAGTTTAAGCCACTGGATCCGGGACTCGAACCGCAGTCAACTACGTGGGTCCATTGATTTAGCCATTACCCCAACTGCTGATCCCAAGAACACATTTTTTTTTTTTGATAGGTTTTTGCTATAGGGCACATGCGCTTGCCAGACAGAGACAGAGAGACAGAAAGTGAGAAATCACC
>NW_006159616.1:1033683-1038354 GCF_000334495.1 Tupaia belangeri chinensis | reverse complement strand
CCTTGGTTCTCCTCTCAGGATCTTGGGCACACACGCACACGCACCCGGCGTGAGTTTAAGCCACCAGGTCCGGGACTCGAACCGCGGTCGACTACATGGGTGTCCAGCAACATAGCCATTACAGTAACTGCTGGTCCCCCAAGAGCACATTTTATAAGACATTATAAGGTAGGGTAGGGCTTCACTTAGGAAATAAGCCTGCACTGGGCTTTGAAGGTGAACTAGCAGCCCACAGGGTGAAGATATGTCAGAGGGCATCCGAGGCAGAGAGCCCTGCGTGCTCTGTGTGGGGACGTGGCTCCGAGTTCAGCATGAGCATTTGGTGAGGTCACTGGGCTCAGGGCGGAGGAGGCTGGATGAGGAGCCATAGAGCTTGAGCACGTGGCTTCCAGCAAGACTGACAGCAGGCAGCGCCTCCCCAGTACCACCCGGCAGGAGCACCGGGCCAGCCGACGCCCCCAGTCCTCCGGGCCTTTTCCCTGCTTCCTAGGCCTCACGGTGGAGGGGAGGGCAGACAGGCAAGCTGGCCACTTGGCCGTCGAGTCGCCTCTGCCTTCCGTCCTCCAGAGCCTTTCCCTTCACCCATCAGCAAGCAGCCGACCTCCCTCACTGTGTGACCTGGGGCAAGTCACTTCTCTCTGGGCATCGGCTCCCCAAAAGGCAAAGAAAGAGCTCGACCAGAGGGCCCTTGGCCCTCTGCACCCCCGAGTTCTCAGAATGAGTGAGAAATCCCTTCCTCAAGGGACTTTCCCCGTGGGTAGGGCTCCGGCCAGGCTGCAGGGACTTCCCAGGACAGGAGCACTTTCAGGGACACAGCTGGCCCAGCAGAGCTTCAGGACAGGATCCCTGACCTTCCATCTCCCTGCCTCCCCTCCTCCTATTAAGATGTCTCTTCCTGCCCTTCAGGTGAGGGGATAAGGGCCCAAGGTGGGGAGTCAGTAGAAACAGGATCTGGCCTCAGCTTGATAACCCACATGCTCTGTGACCCTGGGTGAGTCCCTTGCCCTCTCTGAGCCTCTTTCTCATCTGTGACATGAAGGACATGGGGAGATGAATGGCTCTCAACCCAGGTGTGTGTGAGAGCCTCCTGGGCCCCATCCCATTTCTGATGTTCTTGGTCTGTGGGAGGGCCCAGCCGTCCTGTGCGTTGGGCACCACCGGCCAGGAGCGCCCCAAGGGCCAAGTGCAGTGCTAACGTTCGTGAACTCTGCCTGGATCCAGGTTCTCCATGTGCTTCCCTGTCTGGCCCTGGTTTCACCCTGCACCCGGACAAGCAGGACCACAGGGCAGGTGGGCGTCAGCCCCCATCCTTAGGATGTGCAGGCCAGACCCAGCAGCACAGCCTCACCGCTTCACTCTCAGCATGGCTGCCCCTGGGCCTGTCTGCAGGGTGGCAAGATAAGGGACAAAAGATATTCCATCTGGGCACCACGGGTGGAGGGCAAATGCCACACAGAGCAACCGGGGGAGCATGTGCAGTCAGGGCTGCAAACCCAGCCCCACCTACTTAGCTGTGTGGCCCAGGGCAAGTCTGTTGTGAAAATGCCTCCCTGTATATAGGGAGGAGGGGGATGTCATGGCAAATATGGCACCCCAGTCAGTCCCCCGTGCCCCAGGTTTCTCGCCTGGTGAGGGAGAGAAGACAGCCTTGCAGGGAGACACAAAGCTGCAGCCCTGCCTGCAGGCCTGGAGCCGCTGGTGTGGCATGCAGTGTGGGGGACCTTGGGCCACCTGGGACTCTGCTCAGAGTGGGCAGCATGAGGCCCCTGGATGTGTAAGCACGTGTTATAACACATTAATAAGGAACAGAGGGCATGGGGATCAGGGCCCTGGGGAAGTGCAGGGGAAGGAGGCAGTGCTCGGAGGTGCAGGCCCGCCTGACCCAGCTGGGGGACTTAGAGGATTCGGGGAGGGAGGCCTGTGGACAGAGAGGTGCTCGCAAAACAGGGTGAGATGACTTGCCAGTGAAGGCAGCAAGGAGGGCCTTGGGGGCCAGCCATGGGGGAGAAGCACCAAGGCCAAGGGCCGTCTATTGAGCTGGCCCCTGGCCCCAACCTCTCTGAGCCTTGATGTCCTCATCTACGAACTGCGTGTCGTCCCTGGGCTTACGCAGCGTGCCCAGGATTCTGGCAGGAAGGAGAATTGGAGGAAAAAAGACTGTGGCGTGACCAGGTCCTGCTGAGGGTCTCTCTCTCTCTCTCCCCCCACCTTCCGCCCTCTCCTTCCCTCTGTCTGGTCTTCTCTCCTCTCCCCTCTCTCCCTGTCTCTCATGCACACACACCACTGTCTGATTTAAAAAACAACAGCAAAACAGTATTGCCCCAGGTTCCTCGCCTGGTGAGGGAGAGAAGACAGCCTTGCAGGGAGACACAAAGCTGCAGCCCTGCCTGCAGGCCTGGAGCCGCTGGTGTGGCATGCAGTGTGGGGGACCTTGGGCCACCTGGGACTCTGCTCAGAGTGGGCAGCATGAGGCCCCTGGATGTGTAAGCACGTGTTATAACACATTAATAAGGAACAGAGGGCATGGGGATCAGGGCCCTGGGGAAGTGCAGGGGAAGGAGGCAGTGCTCGGAGGTGCAGGCCCGCCTGACCCAGCTGGGGGACTTAGAGGATTCGGGGAGGGAGGCCTGTGGACAGAGAGGTGCTCGCAAAACAGGGTGAGATGACTTGCCAGTGAAGGCAGCAAGGAGGGCCTTGGGGGCCAGCCATGGGGGAGAAGCACCAAGGCCAAGGGCCGTCTATTGAGCTGGCCCCTGGCCCCAACCTCTCTGAGCCTTGATGTCCTCATCTACGAACTGCGTGTCGTCCCTGGGCTTACGCAGCGTGCCCAGGATTCTGGCAGGAAGGAGAATTGGAGGAAAAAAGACTGTGGCGTGACCAGGTCCTGCTGAGGGTCTCTCTCTCTCTCTCCCCCCACCTTCCGCCCTCTCCTTCCCTCTGTCTGGTCTTCTCTCCTCTCCCCTCTCTCCCTGTCTCTCATGCACACACACCACTGTCTGATTTAAAAAACAACAGCAAAACAGTATCCTAGCAGGTGTGGGGAGCAAAGGGGGACTTGGAGCAAACGTCTGTGATCGCGCCTCCTTAGACAGTGGCTGGTTTTGACCCCATGACGGCAGGACTGGAGTGTCGCGTCTCTCCCACCAGAGGCTTTGCTCACACCCTGCGTGGAGCAGGAGCCAGACGGGTGTTAGTAGAGACGCCAGACTGATGACTTGTGGATGGACAGCTAGGCCGGTGGAGGGATAGATGGATGGACAGAGACAAATGGCAGACTAGGGACCCCTCGCTGGTTGGGCACAGGAGCCTAAATCTGTGTTCCATGTAGTTCTTCTACCTTCCACAAAGCTCCTGCTAGCAGCTTTTAACTGATGGTTTGTCACTTATTATAATTGTCAAATTGCATCATGTACTTCTTTACAGTTCAATACTGAAATCTGTTATTAGCCTTTAAAGTCCATCTCCACCCTAGCGCGTCTCTGTTTACATTACACCCCGCCAACTTGCCTGATCCTCACAACAATCGGTCAGGCAGGCTGTCTTCCCTGTCTGTTTTCAGGGGAGGAAACCCAGGCTCAGAGAGGTTCAGTAACTTGTCAAAGGTCACACAGCCTGTTAGTGACAGGACCAGATCTCAAGGCCTGGAACTTCTGTCTTCAAGGAGGTGCTCCTCCCTGGTATGGGGTATTTCATGCAATTTGGAGCCTGATTCAAAGGTATAAATTAGGGTGAGAGAGGCAGATGGGGTGGAACCTAGAAAAATAGGGTGAAATAGAGCATCAGAAACGAGAGGCTGAGGGGGGACAGCTGCATGCCTGCTCCAACTCCCTGCGGGAGAACCAGGGGCCGTGCTACAGTAGGTTGCCCCGAGACAGCACCTGAGGTGTGTGCTGCGGGGAACAGAGGATTGGAAGCCGCCGGAGGGCCAGCAGGGAGGCAGGGCCAACAGCAGGCCACATGAGGCCTTGGGAGATTTTCCTGGATGACGCGTCTGTGTCCACCAGCCATGTGACCACAGCAAGTGACCTTACCTCTCTGAAGCTTGGTTTCCTTGGTCCTTCAAAACGGGGGCCACAGTGAGAGAAGTTGGGGAGTCTTCACACCAGAGCCTTTGCCCAGAGCTCGCCGGGCACCAGCGCTGGCCCCTCTCAGTTGCTGGTACTCTGCCAGCCTCACTGCCTCCGCTCCCTGGCACTCTGAAACACCCCTGGCTCTGAGGTTTGGAAATTAGAGTAAGCAGGTGTGTCCCTTCGCCCTTATTTATTTATTTGCCAAGGAGCCATGAGACCCCCTCACGGCAAGGCTGGGAGAGGGGCAGGGCCTGTGGTCAGGGCTGCAGCTGAGCAAGGCAGCTCCATGTGGTGAGTGCCTGCGGCAGGCCAGCCAGGGTGCAGGAGGAGCAGGAGGAACGGGCTCTATGCACCGTGCAGGGGCAATGCAGGGCCACCCTCCGAGCCCCTCTCTCCCCGCCTCCCTCTTCGGGTTGCATCAGGGTGCCTCACTGCACCCACTTCACAGACAAGGACCCTGGGGTTCAGAGAAGGCAATGCACTCTGCTAAGGTCACACAGCCAAGAAGCCAACGGCAGCAGGGGCGCGGCCGCCTTCAGAGCTCCCGAGGTGGCCAGGGCGGCCCACGGCAGGGCCCCGGACAGACAGGAAGAAGCAGGAG
>NW_006159616.1:1032569-1033593 GCF_000334495.1 Tupaia belangeri chinensis | reverse complement strand
GCCCGGGGCTGGCCCGAGCTGCTTTGCCTCACAAACGCACACCAGCTCGTCTGGGGTAAGTCTGCGCCTTTATGAGTATTCCTCAAAAGCCAGCTCGGCTCCATGCCTGTCACCATGGAGACACTCTGGGTGGCCAACAGTGGCTGCCCTCTATGGCCATGCGTGAAGGCTGCCAGGTGCCCAGGCCGGAGCCACGCTGGGCAGGACACCCAGGGGTCTTTCCCGAGAGGCATTCAAGGGCACAGAATGAGGGCTTCAATCCAGTTCTGCAGAAACCGGAAAGGTCGAATCTGCTTTGTTGTCAGCAGAGCCCTGCAGGCAGGCCCCTTCCCGCCCCCCCCCCCCCACGTGCCCGCCATCCGCAGCTGGACTGCACCTTACAGCAGGAGTAAGGGCCAGGGGGTGCTGGGGACACCGGGGCGGGGCTGGCCCGCACCCTTGGCTCCACACCCTGAAACCCTCACACAGAAACCTCATTTTGAAAGTAGAAGAACTGAGGCTCAGGGAAAGGAAGGGATTTGCCCACAGTTGCCCCTCAAGGTGTCAGCCAGATAAAGCCGAGCTGGCCCCTGGCTGAATTCGGTGCTCATCTGGGAGACCACAAAGTGTCTCAGTAGCTCCTGACCGGCCCGGATGCGGCTCAGGCCGCGGGCGACTTCAGCCAGCCCTCATTCGGAGAGGGGGTTGCCACTCTGGGGACAGCCAAGCCCTGCGTTGGCCTCGTGCCCTCCCTGGCTCTCAGTTTTGGTCCAAGTCTCAGGGGCCGCTCAAAGATTCCAAAGGCATTTGAACATCATGGAAGCAATTTGTCAGCCCTGGAAGCTGCTGGAGACTCCAAGACCTCTTAAAGATTGCAGAACTGCTGCGCTTGCAAGGGCCCTTGTTCATAGTTTCCAGAGCGGGTTTGGTCCTGGGCAGAGGTCCCGAGTCTGTGTGGAGGTCTAGGACCAGAATCACGGCCGGAGGCCCCTGGCGGGCTGGAGGTGGAGCCGATGGCAGGGCGCGCTCCCCGGCTTCCCCCCAC
>NW_006159616.1:997363-1032420 GCF_000334495.1 Tupaia belangeri chinensis | reverse complement strand
CGGGGGGGGGGGGGGGGGGGAGCCGATGGCAGCGCGAGCTCCCCGCTTTCTCCACACGGTCTGTGAAATCGCAGAGTCCTTCAGCCATCTGCTGTTCTGAGGAGCAGAAGTTGTGTGGGTGTTGGCAGCCAGGGAGTAGGATTTAGAATCCATATTTACCGCTCACGTGCTGTGTGACCTGAGGCCAATTACTTCACCTCTCTGGACCTCCTTGCCCCATCTGTGAAATGGGAATTATACCACGCAAGTGCCCCTCCCATGTCAATTGGAGCACTTACGGGATTAGTTGGCGAACACACTCATGTTGCCCAATTGCTCTGGGTGCTCCTGCTGACTCATGAAACCAGATCCCCACCCCGACCCCCATGCCCCAGCCTGGCTGTATCCCATGTCTGCGAGGAGCATGGACTAGGCCAAAGGCCTGGCTGACCAGGACGCACCCTGCCCGTACCCAGTGGCCCCAGCCCCAGCCCCAGCCCTGCCGCTGGTCCTCTTCAGAGCCCTCTGCCGGCTCCACCAGCTTCCTCCAAATCTTCATGCCTGGCCTGACCGCCCTGTCCCCACTCCTCTGTGTCAGGTCTCAAGTCTGCCCTTGCCTTCCTCCTGGCCTTTGCTCAGTCTGTTCCCTCACCTGGAATGCCTTTTCCATCTCTGCCTTGCCCCTGCCACACACCCGGATCCCTGTAGCTCCTCCTCCCCAAACCTTAGTGCCTTCCCCGTGTGTGTCACTGCCCGAGGCAATCACCCCTGGGCTAAAGCTCCCGCTACCAGGTGACTCCCATGCCAGCTTTATGGGGCAGGCTCAGGGCACAGGTCGGACAGCCCCAGGGCCAGGCAGGCCCCTCCCTGCAGCGTGGCCCAGGCAGGCTGGTGGGCGGCCCTCCTGGGTCCAGTTCCCTCCTCATTAAGGTGGGCACAGCCATGCTCCGCGCACTCCTCCGGGACGTCGTGAGAGTCAGTGGAGATGACAGGTCTAGAAACCACAGCGCTAGGCCCAGATGGCTGGGCGCTTTGCTTAAGGTCACCCCGTGGGATGAGGGCCATCTCAGGGCCTCAGCCAGGCTCCACCAGGGCGTTGATGAGGGTTTCTGCCTCTGCTGGAGCCCCGGGCCATCCTGGGGCCCCTCCGGGAAGTTTTACTTTTCTCCAGGTCCCTGACCCACTTGCAGAGCTGCAAGCAGACAGGCTGGCTCCCAGCCGAGGGTCCCTGGAGCTGATGGATGTGCAGAATGCATCGTGCCTTCCTGGTAACAGGAGGATCGAGGCCGAGGTGGATGGGCAGCCCTGCTCAGTGCCACAGCCAGCCCCCAAAGACGCAAACGGGCCAGGAATAAACATAACCAGGCCTGCACCGCCACCAGGGCAGCCCAGGTCAGCCTGGAGCGATGCTTGGACGTAACCACTTGTGGTGTCTCGGTGTCACTGTCACCGTCCCAGTAAACACTATCACACCGTGGCCGACTCTAAGTTGTTGGCTTTCATGTGTGTTAGCTCATCGACTCCTCACCGCTGCCCCGTGAGGCTGGTTCTGTATTCCCCCCTTACAGATAAAATGTGGCACCGAGGTTGAGTGACTCACCCGTGGTTACACAGTCAGAAAGCACCCCAGGATTAGAACTGGCACCTGCCTGGTTCGAAGCCCATACTTGTTGCTAAGGTATTCTGCTGCCGTCTTAGTCACGGAGACCACTCTGTGGCCACACGCACCCACAGGCCCTTCTTGCTCAGAACACCCGCTCGGGAGCCTGGTCTCCAGATACTTCTGTGCTTTGAGCATCCGGGCTTTGGCTCCTAAGCTGTTCAGAATGGGTTTGGCCAGGAGCTGCTTGGCAGGCTGGGAGAGGCGCCTACCCAGCAGGTGCACATGCCCAGCCTCGTTCTGCCAGAGCTCAGAGTGGGCAGGTGGAAGGTGGGCTGGCCCCCACAGACACTCTGAGCCTGGCACCCCCTGGGCTGGCATACGCTCTCAGGGATCTGGACCCGCAGACTGGAACGAGCAGTCTCATACCCATCTGCCGAGAACTGTATCCCCCTAGCCAAGGATGGGTCAGGCTAAGACTTTGTTGGCTCCACACCTGCAGCTGGCAATGGTCAGGGGGACACCCGAGGGCAGGGGCTGGCCTTGACAGAGCAGAAGAACTCCAGCCCCGAGCCTTCTGGGGTCGGGCTGGGAGGGGGATGGCCGGCCAGGACACAGGTGCAGCCAGGGTTGGCAGTGCCCCGTCTCTCGGTCTTTTCCCTGAAGGACAGCTTGAGTAGTAGGAAATGTATGGGCTTTGGAGTTAAGCTCGGCAAGGCCACTTTTGGCTGTGTGACTTTGGCTAAGACACTTGTCCTCTCGGAGCCTCAGTCGGGCACTTCCCTTCCTGTGGCTGGGCCTTTCACCCTTCCCTGAACCACATGGTCTGTCCTCCAGCAGGCTCGCAGCGCTAGTTCCACCCGTCCCTCAAACTCACTATACCTGGCCAGCCCCACAAGCCACGGCTCATCTCCACGTCATCCTCCAGCACTCCCTCCCCTCAGGCTTGCCGTGCAAAGACACCAGACCTGTCCACGTTCCCTAATTCACTCTGAGTCGTCACGTTCCTCCAGGCCCCATGGCCCCCACCCTGGTCCCGGCCTGGGCATCTCTCTCCTGCATTTGTGCAACTGTGCCCTCCCTCCCTCCTCCCACAGTCCTCCCCTCTGGCAGCCCAGAACCAGCTTTTCCCCATGGAAATCGGTCATGCGTGTGTCTGCTTAAAACATCCTAACACACCCAGGGTAGAGCACAGACTCCTCCCCATCTTGCAAGAAGACTCAGCACCCTCCAGCCAAGCCCTCTTGCGGGCCTCTTCCTGCCACACACCACCTGCCTTACCCCCTGCAGACAGCCTGGCCTTGTCGGGCCCACCCCCGGGACCTTCACACAGGCTGTCCTCCTGGCCTGGCATTCCCACCTCCCCCTTCTTCTCCCCCTCCGTTTGAACACCCCTCTCTAGGCCTCAGCTTTTATTTTTATTTTGTTGTTGTTTTTCTAAGTTCATTTATGTCTTCCATGAGCAAGGGAGACAGAGACAGGTACCCCCAGCAGGATCTTGCTGCAAACCCTCACCCCGCCCAACCTCAGCCAGCCAGGACTGGGCATAGGCGTGCTCTGTGCTTGGGAGGTCTCCAGGTGTGAACTCGGACCCTCCTAGGTGGGTCACGTGGACTAGCCTTGCAGAGCGTCACATTTTCTCACCCTGCCACCGTCTAGCCCCCTGTGTCAGTTTTGATGTCACCTTTTCCAGAAACCCTCCCTTGCTTCCCTCCCCAAGGCCGGCTGGCTGAGCTCCCATGGGCCCTGCCTCCCCTGTCACTCTGAATCGTCATCATCCGCCCGCATGTCTCCCTCTGCACCAGATGGGTACCCATCCCGGGCTCAGGGACTGGAGGGTCCCAGCTAGCTGAGGGGATGCTCCGCCCCACCCAGGCTCCGCCCCACCCAGGCCCCGCCCCGCCCAGGCTCCGCCCCACCCAGGCTCCGCCCCAGGGGAAGAGCTGGATGACTGCTGAGGAGGGCCTGCAAGCTCTGCCAGTCCAGCCTCGGCCACGCAGTCACCCCGCTCTCTGCCATTCCATGTGACTTTCATTCTGCCTCAAAACCCCATGTCAACCACCATCTCACACACCCTCTGTTTTGGCCTCTCAGGCGACCCTTTCTTTCCCTTCCTGCCCCCAGATTTCCTGTGAGGACTGAGGTCTTCTTTATGCAACTGCAGATCCAGGTCAAAGGGCAGCCTGGAAACTCCTGGGTGCTCCTACCCATCGTCTGTCACAGGGCCACCATCTGCACAGCCCCGAGAGGACCATTAACTCACCATGAGTCAAACCAAGTCATAAATAAGTAAAGGGGTGAAGGTCCCAGGGGCTCTCAACCCCAGCTGGCCGCCCCATCTCTGGCCAGATCTGGGGTCTCACGACTGCCCCAGGATGGACTCAGCCTGACAGATCTTGACATATCATCACTGTCCCCGGAGAGTGACAGGGAAATCACCAGGCCTCTCTGGTCCCCATTAGTGTCAGTAATTGCCAATCAATTTCCTGGGAGCCTGGTGAGGAAGAGGCCCTGGGTGTCTCCAGTGGGGAAGCCACATCTAATGGCTTTTATTTGGATTGCTGCAAATTGATTGGGCATTTTAGAAATAGAGCTATTTTTTTTCTTTTTTTCTTTTCTTCTTTTTTTTTTTTTCCCCTGCATCCTCTGCACCCCCACAGGGCCAGTTAGGCCAAAAGATGAGTGATGGTGTGATTGACTCTCCGGAAGGGCTGAGACAGGCTGGTCATCGGCCACCGTTCACCAACCTTCATTCAGAAGCTCTACCACAGCCCCCGTTCTCCAGCAGGACTTGCCCCAAACCCGCCCCGAGGTTATCAGGTCGAAATCTCAGCCTGGCCCTGCTAATGAGAAATGTAGTGGGACAAGCAGGTGGCATGGTGGCTAGAGCTATTTTTTTTCTTTTGGCCAACCATGACTCCCACATGGCCAACCATGGTTCGAGTCCTGGACCCAGCAGCTTGAAAATCACACTAGGTACATGTGAGTGGATGCCCAAAATCCCAAGGGGAGAGTGGAGGAGAAGGGATTGTGGTGTGGTCTTCTCCCCAGGGAATGATTTCACACCTTTCCTCTCTCTGTCTCTCTCTGGTGAGCACATGGACCCTATGGCAAAAAATCTAAAAAAAAAAAAAAAAAAAAAGAATCATATTGTTCCACAGGAAATGATGAGGCAGGCTCAGAAAGGTGGTGAGGCTCAGCTATGCAGGTAATTAGTAGTAAAGAGGAGACTTGAACCCTGGTCTTCGAGGTATTGCAGCCTTGTTCTTCCCACTCTTCCATGCACTTCCCCAAAGTGTCATGTATGTATGGAGCAAGGATGATTCTGCTAAAAGCCAGAGAGCACAGGCGGAACAGCTCTTAGGGTGCTGCCCTCAGGGAATACACTAGCTGATAATAATAGCGACAGACAATAGCCACTACTGCTTACCAAGTTCGATTATTACACAAAGACTACACCAGTGGCTCTGTATAGAGTGTGTGGAATACAGCCGTATTTCATTTCTTCTTGGAACTGAGCTGGGAAGTATGTGTTATTACAAGCACTTCCCAGACAGGGAAACGGAGACTCAGGCGTTACGAGACTCGCATAAGGTCGTTCAGCTCGTAGGCGGTAGCGCTAGAGCTCTACCTTGGTTTTAACCACGGATCTCCGTGTAGAGCATGAGTAAAAGAAAATTAAAATAATGATGACTTAAAATGACAGACGCTTATTTCTATCAAGTAAGCGACATCCAGAGGTAGACAGTTCAAGCCTGAGGTCACCGAGGACCAGGCTCCTGCCCTGGTCCCAGGATCCAGCTGGCAGGAAGGAAAACGGGGTGAAGACAGACATGCATGTTTCTTCCCAGAAGCTGCGTCTACTGTGTCTGCTAACATGTCAGTGGCTAGATCCAAATCACATGACCATAGCCCACGGTAAGATAGACAGGAAACGACTCGGGGAAAATCAGGGACTTTTTTCTTTAGACAGAGTGTGGCTGTGTGATCCTACCTCTGCTTCCCAGCTGGGACTAGCGACCTGTGCCACCGTGCCGGACAGTTCCAGGCAGGGTCTTGGCGTGTGGCCCCGGCCAATACAGGAACTACGACTGAGAAAGAAGGGAAGGTCAGCTATTAGGACGGTTGTCAGCGACGTTCATCCGTGTCCCTCTAAGCTGCCCTCCAGGTGGAGGGACAGAATTTACCATCTGAGAAGTCATCCAATCCACCTTCCTGCTACCCCAGAAGAACCGGAAGCCCAGGCAGAGGAGTGACCTGCCCAGAATCAAACAGAAAGTGAGGCAGTGTCGAGCTCAGAGACCCGTCTCAGTGACTGTAAGGCCCAGGATCTTGGCACGGTCCCCTCTGTCTCTCCTGTACTCGAGACCTTGCTTCTGCAGTACTGGGATGGTTCCTCCCGTTTTCCCATTTCCCCTCTCTCTTTCTGGGGCCTCAGGGTAGCAGCACGTTGGGGTTGCCCTTATCCCCCGGAGTGAGTAACCAAGAACTCGATTGTGGTCTGAGCTTCTCTACAGCCTCTGCTGCTGTGAGGGTCAGTATATGAGATGCTCTGAAGCCAAGGGTAGCTTTGGCTTAGAAGTTGTTTTGGTGACCTTAGGACCAACAGGGCTGTGTATCCCACCGTCCAGGGGCTCCAGAGATGGCACCTGTGGGGGGAGGGCGGTGGAAAAGAAGAACAGAACACTAAGGTCCTTGGGTGCTACTGAGAGGGAAGGGTACTGTGTGTTAGTCATGTGACTGTCCCAATTACAGCATTGCAATAAAGGCAAATGGCCCATAGTCCCTTTCTGATAGACAATGACTCTTTTTTAAAAATTATTTATTTATTTATCCACTCATTTATTTTTTTAATTTGACCAGAGAGAGAGAGAGGGAGTGAGAAAGCAAGCCACCAGGTCCAGGACTCGAACTGTGGTCGGCCATGTGGGAGTGTCCAGCACCTCAACCACCACGCCACCCGCTGGCCCCATTAGAGGGTTTTAAAAATTGTATAAATCAAGCCACATACTCTTTTTATTCTTTTCATCTTATTTATTTATTTAGAGAGATTTTTGCTATAGGACACATACGCTTACCAAAGAGACAGAGATGGAAAGACAGAAAGCAAGAAATCAGCCCCCAGGAGGGATGGCCACACCGTCATCCCTTCTCCTCCATTCTCTTCTAGGGATTTGGGGCACACACATACACACGCACCCAGAGTGAGTTTAAGTCACCACGTCTGGGACTCAAACTGTGGTCAACTACTTGGGAGTCCAGCGACATAACCTTTATGTCATCTGCTGATCCTGCCACACACACTTTTTAAAGGACACCTCTGGGCCAAGAGGTGGCATGATGGATAAAGCACTGGATCCCACATGGCTGACCACAGTTTGAGTCCCAGACCCAACAACTTGAAAACCACACTGGGTGGGCATATGTGTGTGTGTGCCCAAGGTCCCAAAAGGAAGATGGAGAAGAAAGGGTTGTGTTTTGGCCATCCCCCTGGGGGTGATTTCTCATTTTTCCTTCCTCTCTATCTTTCTCTGGCAAGTGCATGCACCCTATGGCAAAAAAAAAATCTAAAAAAAAAAAAAAAGACACACCTCGGGCCAGCCAGGTGGTGAGGTGGCTGAGGCAGCTGGATCCCACACGGCTGACTGCACAATTCGAGTCCCGGATCTGGTAGCTTAGAAAACACACAGGGCACATGGACACACATCCCCAAAATCCTAAGAGGAAAGTGGACGAAAAGGGTTACCGCATGGCCATCCCCCCAGGAGATTTCTCACTTTCTCTCTCTCCCTCGCTCTGTTTTGCTCCTAAGAGTGTGCACACACACGCACACACAAGCACACACACACGATAGCAAAATTCTTAAAATAAAATAAAGACTAATTAAATAAATAAGTAGATAAATAAAAGACACATCTAAAGCACAGCGATGAGAGTTGAAAAGTAAAGGCTTGTAAAAAGTCTAGCAAGCAATGCCAGAAACAGATGAAAAGATAATATTATTGATATCCCTGATTTCCTTTTGTATCTTCCTGTCTCACAGTTAAGGCTCAAAATGCTAAAGTGACTCATCTGAGGTCTCTCAGCCCCTAACTGGCAGTGGTATGATTTGAACTCAAGTCCTTCTGTCTCTTAAATTTCTACTCCTCTGGGAATGTCTAGTTACCGCCAATGACGCTGACCAGTGTCGTAGCCTTGACCTGACAGCGTACTCATCTGCAGATGCCCACTGTAGTGGAGCGGGCTGCAGCAGGTGAGAGTAAAGCACAGGCCATGTTGGCCACGGGGACCAGCCTGGGGGCAGGGCATGTGCTGGGGGAGCCTGGACTCACCCCCGAGTCCCTGCCATGTGCTGCTGCAGCCTGCCGTCCAGCTGCTTCCAGCACAGTTCCAGGCCCGGGGCATGGAGGCCTTCACTCTGCTTCCCAGTTCCCAGCCCAGACGGAGGCTGGGATGAGGGAGGACGCATCCCACAGAGCCGTGTGGCTACGGTTCCTCCTGGAATATAGCTTTGCCTGCAGAGGACACCAGGTCTAGGGGCCTCCAGGAGACAGGCTGGCAACAGCTGACCCAGACCCAAGCTGAGAGCCGTTGAGACCCGCATGAACCCATCCATTCCCAGGACAAGGGCAAAGTGGGGCCAAAGGCCGGTCCTAGTTGATTTTTTAGGAAGAGCCACACAAAAGACCTAGGTCCAAGTCCCAGCTCTGCTGCTTCCCATGCACATAGACTACAAGCTCCAGTCTCACTCCAGACGACCCCCCCCCCCACAGTTCCCAGAGAGTACCCTCACTGCTCTAAGCTTTGCACACAAACCAGAATGGGCAAGTGTTGGTTAGCTAACGTTCAGCTAGGGAGTTTTCACGGACCCGCCTCACTCTGGATTACGATGTTTAGAACACTGGGTTCGGTGTTCTTCTGTCTATCCCTCCAGCCAGCACTCCTGGAAATTGCTCACAAAATGTTTTCTGTGTGTGCGTGTGTGCGTTTGGGGGCGGGGCTGGGGCAGATTGTCCTGAGGATCCGCTAGGCTGTGATGCAGTTAGGAGCCTGCCTGCCACTGTATCCCCAAGTGCTCTGTGATAAGCAGGCAGCATACGACATGTTAATTGGGGGAAGTTGGATGAGTCATTTACTGGGTGACCTCAGGCAAGTGACTTCCCCTGGATTTCACTTCTGAAGCCTTTGTTCATCCCCTATCCCTCCTCCACCCCAGTACCTCGCATGGTATCCAGCACATAGTAGGTGTTCAGCAGACACGTCAGAGAAACTGGCAGATGAGTGATTAGTGGGTAGTTTAGGTGAGTGAGCGACAGTGGGTGAGCGAAGGGGCTGTGTGTGGGTAGAAGACTGAGCAGCCGCAGTGAAGGTTCACAGGGTGGTGATGGGCCGGTGGGGGAAGACTGGCTGTCGGAGGGTGAGCAGGTGAGTGGATGAATGCTTAGTGAATGGATCCACAAAGAGAAAGCCAATGCTTTGGAAGGGGCTGGATAGGGGTTTATAAAAGAATCAGTACATGGGTAGAAGTGATGTGTACCTGACCACGCATGGATTTGTGAACAGATGGGCCGTCGTACGGCTGATGGATGGTCTGAAGGATGACGGGTGGGCCAGCCAGCAGACAGTGGGGCAAATAGACTGGAGGCTGAATGAACTAGTGGTTGGGTGGATGGACTAGTAGAAACTACACACAAATGTGTGTGCGTGTGCATGTGTGTGTGTGCACGCTTACACATTTGTGTATATGAGAAATAGAAAATGTATCCAAACATTTGGAGAGACCGAAGGATGATGGATGGGCAGGTGGATGGACAGACTAACTGACAAGTGAGTGGAAGGAGGGAGAGAAGGGTGAAGAATGGCCTCCATCAGACCCAGGCCAGAGAGTGAGAGGCAGGGCGGTGTGTCCTCTCTGGCCAAGATGGGATATGCCACCTCTCTCCCAGAACCCGTGTGTTGATCCCTAGCTGAGCTCGCCCCTCCCACAGGCCCAGGGGCTCTCTGACAGTGCCCCTGCTCAGACACGGGTGTAGGAGGGAAACAAAGGAGTGGGCAGACACCAGCACTGGACGGCGGGAGGGGAGGGGGTGCCGGGGCTGCTACTGGGCAGTCGCCCCTGTTTACTCAGCTCCGGAACGAAGCCCCGGTGAAGGGCTGTTCATATTTCTCTCTTGAACGGGGAGCTGACATTAATGAACAGCTAATTAACATCTTGGAGTGCGATGGTTCCAGTGTCAGTGTCCCTAATTAGTCTCGCGCTAATCTGCTTTAATTAACTGTCCCTGTCGTGGTTTTAATTTAATTTTCAGCTCCAGCCTGGGATGGCAGCCCTGTGAGCATTCCGTCCCAGGGCGCCTGTGGCCAGGGCAGGGTGGGCTGGCCAGAGCCAGGTTCCCAGGGGCACTGCCAGGAAGCCCAAGACTGGGTAGGGCTGGTGGCTAAGGGCCTGGCTCCAGCTCCGCCCTGGAGTCTGAGAGCTTGGGGATGGGACCCTTTCTTCCTCTTCTAGAGAGTGCGTTCTCAGTTACAGGGCCTCCCAGAACATCAGTAAGACAGGAGCGTGGCCTGTGGCTGCACTTTGGTCTCAGGCACGCCCGTAAGCTGACCACACTTTCGGATTCAGAGCCCTGGATTCAGGTCCTAGTTCAGTTCTGGTCCTTTCTAGCTGTGTGACATTAAAAAAAGCACTTGGCCTCTCTGAACTCTGTGAAATGGGGCTGATAATCTGTGCAGTTTCTCGGGGGTGACAGGCATGCATACCTAACCTCGCGGATCAGGCAGAACTACATCGTGACAGCCACCCTCGGGTCGAGAATGTAGGGGGCTGGGAGAAGATCCATCTCAGCATGAAGGGGTCCACTCCTGTACTGCTGCCGTCCAGTCTCCTAGCCTCTCTGGGCTTGCACCCCTTCCTTTCCATATGGCGAGGGCTGAGGGAGGGGAGAAGGAGATGCTTTGGAGCCCCCCTGGTCTGGTGGAGTGTGGAGAATGAGTGTGCAGCCAGCTCTGGAGCAGAGGGCTGAGCAGGGCCTGGGCACAAGGGCCACCCCAGGGCCAGGTGCAGCCTCTGCATTTTGCAAGGCAAAGCAGGGACCAGCTGGGGAGGCTGCTGCTGCCTTGGTTACAGGGGCCCTGCTGCAGGTGGGGGACCAAACTGATGTGCCTGCCCCACAGCAGGAGCCAGGAGTTAGATAAATGAGGGTGTCTGAGGGGAGCTGGCTGGTGACAGTGAGGGAGAGGAGACCCAGAGGGTGTCTGGGACCTCTGTACCCCAGGGAGGCTGGAGGAGCTGGGAGTGCTGGGAGGGCAAGGCTGAGGTCACGGAGCGGAGAGGTCCCTGGGAGACACTGTGCCAACCAGGTACTTTAGCTGCCATCCGGAAGGCGCTGGGGAGCCATGGCAAGATTTGGAGCAGGAGAGTGACTTGGTTAGGTGATGGGCATGAGGGACAAGAGGCAGGAAGGCCTGTGACGAGCCGCCGTCTCACTCCAGGCAGTGCTGCTTGCTGAGCAGGCACAGCGAGACCCCAGAGCTGGGAGCCAGTGCACGCGGAGCGCGCAGGGCGGGGCCCACCTCTTGCCCAGGCCGTGGGCTTACGGAGTGTGTTCAGAGCTCCTCAGTGGCAGCAGCTCCGAGGCCATATCTCACTTTCTCCATGTGGGGCTGCAACCCCCACGTGGTGGGGGGGCTCCAGTTGTCTTCTCAGGGGTCCCGGCATTCTAGAGTGTAAGCTTCCTGTGTTTAAAGACCAGCAGATGGCATAGTGGTTACATCGCTGGACTCCCACGTGGTCAATCGTGGTTCGAGTCCCAGACCCAGTGGCTTAAAACTCACACTAGGTGCATGTGCGTGCGTGTCCAAAAATCCTGAAAGGAGAATGGAGGAGAAGGGACTGTGGCATGGCCATTCCTCCTGGGGGGGAGGGTGATTGCTCACTTTCTATCTCTCTCTCTCTCTCTGTCTCTCCAACGAGTGCACACGCCCTATAGCAAAAATCTGTCTAATAAAAAAAACAAAACCAAATCAAAAACTTTGTTTAAATTTTGGTGCTGATTCAAATAAATGAAAAAACATTTCTCTTTGACCACGCCGTGCCTGACTCTGGGAAAGGCTGCCACACCGCCCTCCTCCCCGGACAGGGAGCTCTCCCAGGGCAGGGTCCATTCCTGGCTCATCAAAGAGTCCCACAGCCTGACATGGTCTAAACCCAGGGACGTTTATGAATAGGAGCAAATTCTTTCTGGATGTCTCCAGCACCCCCTCCCCTGCCTTTGCCCTCCAGTTGATCTTTGCCTTCAGTCCGGCTGAGCCAAACCAGTTTTTCCTGAAACCTGTAGTAAATGAGTGTGGAATTGAGAGCGGCTACCCCATCCCTCTCCCCCAGACACCAGATTCCTATAAAAGGAGAAGGACCCCTTGTCTTTTTCTACTCCCTCCCACCCGTGGCAATCCCGCACACTTCCCCAGATACACTTCAGGCTGGGCTGCCTCCCAAAAGCCCTCCCTGGTTTCCTTGGGTGAATATGTCAGTCCATTCTTGGCACATGTTGCTCCCGGGCTCAGGCCCTTGTGCGTTATCTGTGTTTGTGGCAGAAACTCGACAGCTTGCATCTCTGCTCCCTACTCCCCGCCTGGCTCACAGAGGGGCCCCGAGAAGGGGAGAGACCCCTTGCTCCTGGTGAATGGACCTGCACTCTGGTATTCTCCACAAAGGGCCAGTGCGAGCCAGCCTGGTCTATGGCACTGCCACCTTACCAAGACGGAGGTTTGGTGTCCACCAAGCCTGGATGCAGCCTGACCCCTAACCAGCTAGTGACCAAGGGCTGCAACTCTGGAAGTTTCAGTTTTCTGGAAATGGATCATGACAGACTTCCCTCGTGAGGTCACTGCGAGGACGTCATTAATGGAGCCCGTGTGAAGCCTGGGGCATAGTAGTTGCTCAGTAAAGTAAGTGGACACCAGCGATACAGGTGACAGAGGCCCAGGCCAGAGCCACATCTGGGGCAGAGTGCTTCACACAGCCCCAGCATGGACTTTAAAGAAGCCTAACCTGGAGCCAGCAGATGGCATAGTGGTTAACCCACTGGACTGGAGCCAGCAGATGGCATAGTGGTTAACCCGCTGGACTCCCAGCTCCAGTCCTGGACCCAGTGGCTTGAAATTCATGCCGGGTGCATGTATGTGTGTTCCCAGAATCCTGAGAGCATGGAGGAGAAGGGATCATGGCGTGGCCGTCCCCCTGGGAGGTGATTTATCACTTCCCATCTCTCTCTGGCTCTGTAGTGAGCGCACACACCCTATAGCAAACCCTACCACACCAGCTCAGCCGAGGAGCAGGCTACTGCAGAGATATTGCAGAGATGCTGCAGAGATAGTGCAGAGATGCTGCAGAGATATTACAGAGATGCTGCAGAGATATTGCAGAGATGCTGCAGAAAAATTGCAGAGTTGCTGCAGAGATATTACAGAGATGTCGCAGAGATGCTGCAGAGATACTGCAGAGATACAGAGATGCTACAGAGATATTACAGAGATGCTGCAGAGATATTACAGAGATAGATACTGCAGAGATGCTGCAGAGATATTGCAGAGATATTGCAGAGATACTGCAGAGATGATGCAGAGATATTACAGAGATGCTGCAGAGATATTGCAGAGATAGATGCTGCAGAGATATTGCAGAGATGCTGCAGAGATATTGTAGAAATACTGCAGAGATACTGCAGAGATGCTGTAGAGATATTGTAGAGATACTGCAGAGATCAGCAGCTGGAGGGTGGCCGTGGCTGTGCTCCGTGGATCACCACTGACACACATGCAGAGACCTACACACCAGGGACATGCATGTACCCACGGAGAGAGAGCCAGAGGGCCTGCCGTCCTGTGTGTGTGTACACAGACATGCAGAATAGGAACAAAGACCCCACTTCTGGTGGCACTCAGGCAGTGACGAGCATCTCAAAGCAAAAGTCACAGGTGTAGGATGCCACTTCCTGGCCCCGCGCTGCTGGGCGGTGCAGCCACAGCCACTCAGCTCTATCCAGGTTGCGCGGGCTGCAGAGATCAGCCGTTTTAGGTCTTGTGTCAGCGCCTCGCGTGGGGACACCACCAGGTCTGAGTCTGTGAGGACGTGGGGCCCACGAGTGGGCGCACCTGGCCACTCTACCTAGCCATGGGGCAGGAAGCAGCTGCGGCATCCAGAACCTCCCTTGGTGGTCTCGTCCACTCCTACCCTCACCCCGGAGCGCTGAGGCCCTCGCACATCTGTGCCGATGCAGTCCGCGTCCTGGCAGGGAGGCCAGAGCCAGGACTCTAAAGGAAAGCGGAACACCTTCCGAGGGATCCGTGGACTTGATCCTGCAGGAGCACCAGGCACCAGGGGATCGCGGTGGGGTGGGGGGGAGGCGCAGATGACAGGCCTCCTCTCCCTGCCGTCGGCCATCGCTGGCCCTGGAACTGAACAGTGTGAGAATCACAGTCAAGCAAGAACGTATACTGTTACAGGCCCAGAAAGGTTATAATCATAGAATTATGGAATGTTACAATCCCGTAATCAGGGAAGCACGGAGAAGACTGCGCGAGAGGACCCAGAACGGAGCTGTAGAATGTTGCAAGCATAAAAAGGTCATGGCCGCTGAATTACAGACTTTTACAGCTGTAGAATATTAAAGCTGTAGCCTTAGAAGCAGGAAGCCTGGAACGTCACAGGCCTAGAACTGGCCTGTAGCACACACCGCTCAGCCCTGGCTCGGGGCTCAGGGGCAGGGGCTGTAGGATGCCATGGCCGTGGACTGTCAGGGTCAAGAATCAGGCGATGCCCGTCTTCAGGTGTTCAGTGTCACATGAAGAACTGGGGAAAGTGAGAACTGCAAGGCCTTCTGCGGGTCTCATGCCAGACCTTGTGTGAAGCCGTCACTCCTCACGGCAGCCTGTGGAGCAGGCAGGCTCGGCATGGCAGGGAGGGCTAGGAGGCAGGAGGTATGGGCAAGTGCCCCAGCCCTGGAAGCAGCTTCCTGGGCCTGCCCTTGGCCCCGACCTGCCCCTGACATGTGTTCTACCCTGACGGGAGAAACGGGGCAGCCTTCCCCCACTGCGGTGTGCGTCTTAGCAACCCGCTAGATCAGCCTCCAGTGTGTGGGCAGGACGCTGACCTGGTCGGCTAGGTGGACCCACCCAGATTCCTAACCAGGGTGTGAGGGGCCCCAAAGGCCTCCCCGGCCGCCTCGACCTTCACCTGCCTGTCTGGTACACAGACAGCCAGGCTGGTTCTCTCTGACCCCCTCCCCGTAAGTCATTCACCCATCCAGTCAGCTGTCATTTTCAGAGCACATCCTGAGGGTCAGGCCGTGTTTGGGGCATTGGAGAGACGGACATGAACCCAGAGAGCCCAACCCTTGGGGAGAGAACGGTGGGGCCGCGGGGGCTATCGAGAAAGTACCATGGGAATCAGAGGCAGAGAGAACGGCCAGGTCATCACCGCGGTCCTCCTGGAGGAGGGGGCAGGTCTAGGAAGTCAGCAGAATTGGAATCCATAGGGTATTCCAGGCAGAGAAGGGGGGAGAAAAGGCCCAAGACAACCAGCCATGGACTGTGTTCAAGGAGCAGCTGGAGCTTTGGCTGGGCAATGGTCACGGCCCCACGTGATGGAAATGGGGCAGAAGGGAGGCAGGGCTGAGGCCCTGAGCGGAGGCCCTGAGCGCCAGGCGGAGGCGCGTGGGATTCCCAAGCGGTGAACGGCTGTGTGAGTTCATGACGCTTCGAGCGGAGTGGTGGGAAGGGAGCACTCGAGCTGACGACGTGCTTTTCCCTCCTTTAGAAACAAGAAGCTGCAAATTCCTTCCCAGGACTGGTGGGCCAACCCCGGGCTGGGCTCCAAAAACAGAGAAAGGATACCGCGGGGATCCGGGGCTGCTCTAAGGGGTGCTGGCCCACACCCTTTGTCCACAGAGGCTGGCAGCAGACTCCATGGTCTGAGGGGAGGGGCGCAGGCAGTCCTCAGGCGCTGAGCGGGACCCACACGGGACCGCGGGATTGCTTCCAGTCCTTTGTCGTCTCTGGAGAAGCCTGCGCAGAGCAGGAGGCCCTGCACGCCAGGAAAACGGCCAGACAGCCTGCGCTCAGCTCTGGCCGGCCTCACGTTGCTCAGTGCGATGGGCAAGTGACGGTACCTCCCCCAGCCCCGGTGTCTTCATCTGTCACGTGGACTAGTGCCAGGAGGGAATGGATGCCGGCCCCTCGCAGGCTCCAAGTTCACACTTGTTCCTGTCCTGCCAGCAGTCCTAGAATTGGCGAGAAGCATTTAGTCTAACCACCCTTCTCACAGGTAGGGAAACGGAGGCCCCAGGAATGACAGCGGACATCTCAAGACCAGAATGGCCCACTGCTTGGTGGCCTGGAGGGAGGAGGAGAACGAGTCTAAAGCTGACTACGAAGGGTCAAGCCCAGACCTGGCAGTCCGACCTGGGTGACAGGGTGGGCAGTCAGGCCCAGGGCTCCCCAGAGAACCCGTCAGCACTGCCTGAGTCCTCGCGGGTCCCTTGCACCTCTCCACGCCTCTGGGGACTGAGCCTCGGTTCCCCTGGGAGGTGGCGGTGGCGGCTGCAGGAACAGCGAGGGGCATCAGTGAAGTGAGGCCTGGAAGTGCCTCATAGAGTGTCTGCACATAGTAGGTGTTCAGGTCTTGGGAGGCCACCAAGCCCTGGATACAAACCCAAAACTGGGATGAGTGGTCCCTTCTCTCCCCCTCTATCGATAAAAAGTGGCAGCATTTTGCACAGAAACTCTGCTGCAGGCATCATAATATTTTTGTCAAAACTATCGCATTCCTGGCATGTGCCTGGCGAGCTGCTAGTCCTTCTGCGTGAATCATCTCATTTGAACCCCAAGGCACTTAGAGATGAGTCCACCACCATCCCCACTTTACAGGCGAAGACAGCGAGGCTCAGGGAGCCTGGGTGATCTGCCTAAGGCTGTACAGAGCAGGGCAGAAATCCCGGATCCAGAGCCGTAGCCCTGCACCGTACAGCACAGGCAAAAGCTACGAAGAGCTGCCAACTGAGATGCTTCGAAGGGAAGGTCCAAAGTGAACATTGGAATCGAATCCCCAAGGTGGCTGTTGGTGAGGATGCAGCGCTAGGCTCCCTCAGGAAGGTGTGCAATGCTGACCCCCACCACCACCCTGCGCTGGGCTCTTCGAGGGCTCAGGGACTGTGGTGCACAGGGCTGGAAACGGGTGACCATGATGGTTCTGCAGGGGGGGCTCTCCGCCTCCCTAGCCAGAGGCAGCCAGGATTCCATTAACCTGGTTCTCTGCCCCACATAATCCTGCAGAGGGAGCCCTGGGAGAGAGAGGGGCTGGGGAGGGAAGAGTTGGGCTTCCCCAGGCCCCAGACAGAGCAGCCAATGGTGCTAGCTTCGTTCCTTGCAGTCCAGGAGGACCTTTGAGGCCCCTGGCTCTTTGAGCAGGGGGTGGGGCAGGTATGGAGCAGCAGGAAGTGAGGATGAGAGATACAGGTGCAGGGTGCAGGCCGTCAGGACACTGAGCCTGGGTCCCCCGCCCTGCCGGGCCCCTGCATGGCCTCAGCAAAGTCATGGCTTCTCTGATCTTCAGGTGCCCCCTCGGCAGGAGAGGCTGACCACACCGCCTCGTGAATTGCCAGGCAGATTAGTAATCCTGGGCCTGACACACAGTAGGTACTCAAGGAAGGGTGGCTGTCCCACTGCCGTACAGTGAGGATCTTGACTCGAGATGGCCCTTAGCCTGCCAGGCACGTCTGTGTCATTTTCTCACTGGAGCCTCACGACTTCGGTAAGGAAGGCGAGCTTTCTGATCAGAGAGACAAAGGACTCAGAATAACACAGCTCCCAGTCCCCGGCTGGGGTGCAGCCCCAGTGCCTGTCACCAAATGGGCCACCCCAGCCATGTCACTCCTCTTCAGTCTGGCTAGTTCCTGTTCCTCTGTCAGGATTCAGGTCAGAAGCTTCTTTCTCCAGAAACCTTCCTTGACCACATAACAGTGTGGTCAAAGATACCTCCTCTGAGCGAGCCGGTGGCGTGATGGTTAAGGCAGCTGGATCCCACATGGGTGACTGCGTGGTTCAAGTCTAGGACCAGGCAGCTTCAGGATCATTCCAAGCACATGTGCATGCATGCCCAAAATCGCAAGAGGCAAATGGAGTGAGAACGGAGAGGGTGTGGCCATCCCCCCCGGGAGTGCTTCTCATTCTCCCATTCCTGGTCTCTCCAGCAAGCTCATGGACCCCCCTGGCAAACGATACAATATATATACCTCTTCTTTCTCCCGTAGCCTTCTAGACACCTCAGGGCAAATCAGACACTGTAGGGTGCTCCCACCTCAGCGAAAGCCCAGCCAGTGTTCCTATGTAGTGGGAGGGGCATAATACCAATTTTCTTAATGATCGCAGCTGCATGGGTGTGATCTCACCTGTGCAAGTGCACAGTCATGCACAGACGCAGTTATGCACGTGGGTCAGTGAGTGTACATGTGTGCAGAGAACCGTCTGGAGCATCGTGGACTGAGCTTATGTCCCCAGCCCCCCACCCCATACAACACATACACATACTAGAGGTGATAGTGACGCACGCTGGTAAGAGAGGAAGAGAAGTTCGGGGCTAACAGCTGGCTGGATCCCACATGACCAACAGAGTGGTTCAAATCCCAGACCCAGCGGCTTGAGAAACATGACGAGAGCATGTGTATGCGTGCCCAAAATCCCTAGAGGAGAACAGAGGAAAAGGGATTGCAGAACAGCTATCTGTCCCCCCTCAAGGGGAGGGATTTCTCTCTCTCTCTCTCTCACACACACACACACAAGTGCATGTGTCCTATAGCAAAAAAAAAAAATCTAAGATTGTGGGACCAGCAGTGTCATGGTGGCTAAGGTGCCTGGATCCCATATGGTTCAAGATCCAGACCTGGCAACTTGAAAAACGTTGGGCTCATGTATGTGCATGCCTAACATCCCCAGAGAATAGAGGAGGAGGAATTGCAGCATGGCCATCCCTGCCGAGGAGGGCTTTCTCACTTTCTCTCCCCCCCACCGTGTGTGTGTGTGCGCACACGCGTACCTATAACAAACAAAAAATGAAAATTATGCTAAGTTGTTTGGGAGATGAGTAAGGCTGTCAGTTGCCCTTTGACTTGATTGAGACATGCGCATGTTAAAGTGCGAGGGGCCTCGGTGGTACAGTGGCAGCGTACTGAGCTACAGGGCTGGGAACCGCATGGCAACTGCGGGTCAGCTGACCTGAAAACACCCCTGGGTATACTGGAGATCCTGCTGAGCTGAGGACGGGGGAGAGGGGGTTACGTGTGGCAAGACCCTGTCACACGCGTGCACACACATGCTCTCTCACGAATAAAATACATAAACTTTAGGGACCAGCAGATGGCGTAATGGCTATGTCGCTGGACTCCCATGTAGTCGACTGCGGTTCACGTCCTGGACCCGGTGGCTTAAAACTCACACCGGGCGCGTGTGCGTGCATGCCCAAGATCCCAAGAGGAGAATGGAGGAGAAGGAATTGCAGCGTGGCCAACCCCCCTGGGGGGGGTGATTTCTTCCTTTCTGTCTCTCTGTCTCTGTCTTTCTGGAAAGTGCACCCGCCCTATAGCAAAAACCTCTGCTCCCCCCCCACAAAAATCATAAACTTTAAAAAAGTCAGAGTACCCACAAAAGACCAGAGTATATAATATCTGAACCAACCGAGGGAATGAACAAGCACAAACAATGCCCACAGAAGGCAAGAAGAGCGAAGTTTTAAATTGACAATAAATGAAACACGATGTAAGAGTATAAATGAGGTTGAGTATTAGTATTCACAATACATGAAAATGGATTAAACGTGACTGTTCAAACCCAGAAATTCACGGTGTGGATGAGGACAGACCATCCAGCTCTGTTTCCGAGACAAGCCTGGAGGTAATGATGCACCAAGGGGGAGAGGAAAGGGATGGAAAATTACATATCAGCTCATGTTCTCGGGAATAAAACTGGTAGCAAGATAAATACCAGGGGGCGAAAAGATCTTAAGACAAATGCATTCTAAGAGACAAAGAGGACCATTATTTAATGAGAGATACAATAGTCCTGGAGTTGAATGCACTCACAGCGTAATCTCCACACATCTTTAAAAAAAATGCTGATCCAACTGATGGTGTTGTGGTTAAAGCATCTGGCTCCCACATGGCAACGGCATGGTTCAAGTCCTGGACCCAGTAGCTTGAAAAACGTGCCAGATATATATGTGCGTGGGCCCAAGATCCAGAGAAGAGAATGGAGGAGAAGGGATTGCAGCATGGCCATCCCTCTGGGGAGTGATTTCTCACTTTCCCTCTCTCCATCTCTCTGATGAATGCACACATTCTACAGCCAAAATTATTTAAAAAAAAAAAATAGGTTGGTATACTTACAAGAAGGAATTGCTGAATCAAATTCATATTTCCCCCTTTAATCCTGATAGAGTGTGTGTGAGAGACAGGAGCACCCTCGACAGGATCCTCCAGTTTTCCAGCCCAGTGGATACTGGGCATTTCCACACATGCCTAGGATATTTCAGGCCGAACAGTCACAATCGGGGGATTCAAACATCAGTAACCAGGTGGGATCCAACTTTATATATAAATATATTTGTTTGTTTTTAAACTGTCAGAGGACATATGCAGTGGCCAGAGAGTAAAGCACCCCCAATGAGGCATGGTCACCCTGCGATCCCTGTTCCTCCATTTCTCTGTCCTGTTGGGTTTGGGGCACACACACTGACCCACTGAGTTTTTCAAGTTGCTGCGGCTAGGACTTGAACCATGCAGTTGGCCACGTGGCATCCAGCTGCCTTAACTACTAGGCCACAGAGCTGGCCACGGAGCTGGCCCCAGATTCATATTCTTAGTGTGATATTTTAGCATCACTTTCTCAGAAATTGATTGACTAGATACATATTAAATTAAAAAGACCTACTTAGTAAGAACCCTGCTTCCCCAGAATTAATAAAATATACCTTTCCCCCAGTTATGGCACAGAGAAAAGCTCATGTAGGCCCACCAACAAATGGACACGATTGTGTTCCAATAAAACTTTATTCTCTTTTTTTTTTTTTGGAGAGGTTTTATTCGCTATAGGGCGCGTGCGCTCGCCAGACAGACAGAGAGAGACATAGAGACAGAAAGCGAGAAATCACCCCCCAGGGGGGATGGTCACGCCGCAATCCCTTCTCCTCCATTCTCCTCTCGGGATCTTGGGCACGCACGCACACGCGCCCGGCGTGAGTTTTAAGCCACCGGGTCCGGGACGCGAACCGCGGTCGACTACGTGGGAGTCCAGCGACATAGCCATTACGCTAACTGCTGGTTCCCGAAAACTTTATTCTCAAAAACAGGTGGCAGGCTGAGTTTGGCCCATGACCATTTGCCTTGCCAGGATTAGGGACGACATGAAGATTGGTGGCAGAAGTAAGATGTCTCGTATGGAAGGCACTCAGTAAATGAAGCCTATTATGAAAGAGGACATGGGCAGCAGGCAGTGTGGCCGTTAAGGCTCTGGATCCCACATGGCCGACTGTATTTTGAATCCCAGACTTGGTGGCTTCAAAAGCACACCAGGGGGACCAGCAGGTGGCATGGTGGTTGGGGCAGCTGGACTCCCACATAGCCGGACCTGGCTGCTTGCTTTCTTACTTTAACTTCTTGCTTTTCTTCTCTCTCTCTGTCTCTCTCTGGTCAACTTCAAAAATACAATACAATACAATAGTGACAATGACTAAAATTAAGTAAAATAATTATTTAAAAAACAAACAAACAAACAAACAAAAAAACCACAGGCGTGCATGCCCAAAATCCTGAGAGGAGAATGAAAGACAAGGGACTGTGGCACGGCCACCCCCCTGGGGCGTACTCTGTACTTTCTCAGTTCCGCTCTAGCAAGTGTACGCACTCTATAGCAAAAATTAAAAAGGAAAGGAAAAAGATGAAAGAGGATACAGCAGGCAGACACGTACACACATGTACACGTGTGCGAAGACACACACAAGTGCACATAGATTCACACGTTGATACAGAAAGACCCGGATGTACGCCGGAGCACACTGTGTGCCCACGAATAGGGCATGTGTGCCCATGGGCTTGTTTCCATACGTGTAGACGAACCGTCTAGAAAGTGAGAGAAGGAACACGAGCCTCGCGGGGTTGCACAGCGCGAGGCCTACCTGTCGTCAGCACGCCCCGGGGAGCTCTTACTACACACAGGAATAGGTCTGGGCCGCGTGAAGGGCACACACCACCGCACACGTTCACGCGTGCACCCTGCTCTGTGGCTTCTGTGAGCGTCTTTCCAGAGGCAAGCCCTGCTAATGAGGAAGTCATCCTTGGAGCCAGCGGGTGTCCAGAGCAGCGCTGACGGAGACGTACCTTAGCTTTCTCCCAAGACATCGGGCAAATGAGGGGAAAAAGCGCTTTACTCCCCTGTCACGTCTCGGAGGGCTGGAGGACATGTGCTGAGTGGGGATTTTTCAACTCCAGCCTTTTTCTTCCTTGACACATCCATCCCAGAAACATCTGTGAGATAAAACAGAGAAGGTCTTATGAATTCAGCGCACACCCGGCCTGCGCTCCCACCCCGAGCGAGCGAGACATGAATCGCCGGCCCGGGGGCCAAGTGGCCCCGCAGTGCGGCCTCTCCAGCGGGACCCCGGCCTTTCCTGAGTAGCTGCTTTTGATTTCCCCGAAGCCTTCTGATCGTCTACACTCCACAGAGCATGTGCGTCCAGGGGAGGCGTGCTGAGAGCTCAGCCTGCGCCCAGTGCGAGGGTCAGCCACTCACTCCCTGGGTTTGCGGAGTCCGACGCTGCACCAGGGCCAGGCCCCTCCTTGGCCCCGTTTTCCCATTATTTGGAAACTCCGGAGGAAGACAGCGATTGTGGCTTGACAGAGTGGTCTCCATGGGCAGCGTCTTCTGGTACATTGATCCGGGGAATATTGTGCATCAGGGGATTTTATCCGGCAAGCAGGAGGGAGTGTGTGATGGCGGCCACTGGGTCAGGAGTCAGGTGGGGAAGGGTCTGATGGCTGGCTGTCTCTTGAATTTCACCTTCTGGGGGCCCTTACATGGCCTGCGCTTTGGATCTCGCCAGATGGCAGAAAACCTGAGTCCTCTCACCTTTTCTGGAAAGGAGTGGCTCTCAGAGCTGCAGTGCCTCCTCGGCCTGTCATTGCAGCAAGAAGACAAACCTGTGTTGGGGACATGCTGTGTTCTAGGCCCCGTGCTGGGACCTGGGCATACTGAGGGGTGGGACAGAGGCCTCCTTTAGGAGCCTACAGCCCCAGTCTGAGGAGGGAGATGGCCTGGGGCACCGATCAGAAACGCAGAGCTTCTGTGTCCTCAGACACACGTGAAGTCTATGGGTGCGGGAGGTGGGGAGAGAGCCCCGTCGCTTCTGGTGACTGGAGTGAGACCAGGATAGGCCTGACAGAAGGGGGTCCCCTGAGCTGAATTTGAACATGTGGCAATGGGGGTCCTGCGATGGCCGAGGATGCTGGGGCAGCAAAGTCGGAGTTGGCAGCAGGACCGGTCAAAGGATGCCCCAGCCAGAAGAAATGCCCTGGCGAGCCTCAGCTCCCAGGGATGACAAAGAAAGCACCAGGGCCTGGAGGGAGGAAGTGCTCTACGCAATGTCCCAGGTGCTCCTGGGGCCCACCCACGTCCCTGTCGAGGGCCATTCCTACAGTCGGAGGGGAGGGACTCGTGGAGCGACTCCCCTATATGCAGACACCTGCTCTCCCTGCTCTGGCAGCTGCTGTGGGCTGGGGACTACGTGACATTTACCGAGTGACAAGTTTTTGAGAGGGATAGGAGTTTTTGAGAAAGAGATGTGGGCCAGCCAGTGGCTGGATCTCATCTCTCTGTCTCTGTCTCCAGTGAGTGTAGTCACCTTATAGAAAATGTTTAAAATAAATACTAAAAATAAAAAGGAGATCCAGGCAGGAGAATCAAAGAGTTTTATTAGTCCTGGAGAATTTGTTCCCAAGCCCGTTTTACAGGTGAGAAATTTAAGTTGCAGGCGCCCCTTTGACGTCAGCATTACCTATGATTTAGGATGAGATTGAACCAGGCTTGCACGCAGTGGGAGGAGACAAGGTGCCAGGCTGCTCCGGCCTTTCCCTTCTGTTTCTAGGTCACTGCTGTCTGTCTTCCCAAGGACAGTCCCAGACCAAGCCCCCATGGCTCCGCTCCCAGTCTGCTTCTCACCTTAGCCTCTCCCACCTCCTTCCCAGAGTCCTTAGCGGCTGACAAGGACCCCGGGAGGGGCAGCAGTCCTCCCCACCCCAGCCCTTGGAAGGGGCTGGTTCCTGTTTATCCAGCTGCTGTAAGCCCAGGCCAGGGTCACGGGGAGGACCTAGGAGGCCTGTTGTCCAGCTGGCACCCCACCGCTAGGGTCCTATGACCCCCTCTCCCTTTCTTGGCCCCCCTCCAAGTGGTGGCCCACGGTGGGCCGTGGCCTCATGGGAGAGGGCACTTGGCTCCTGTTCCACCCCGTTTCTGTCTGCTCTTTCATCTTTCCTGGAAAGCAGAGGTGGCCATGTGGGAAAGAGCAGAGCCAGACACAAGCTGACTGCGCAGAACGTGGGGCTTAGAACCAGAAAGCTGGGGGCGAGTCCCAGCTTTGCATGACCCCACAGACCACATGCTCTCTCAGAGCACCTGACCGAGGGCAGCCCCCGCCTCGCCAGAGTCCTCGTGAAGCTCCAGTGTAATGACCAATGTGGACGCGCTCTGTGGACTCAAAATGCGATCCGGTTGGCGATTGGGACTACTACTGGGTTGACATGAGGGACAGTGTCTGTTCAGAGAGGTGCGTTCAGCTCCCCGGGGAAGGGAGTCCTGCATGAGTCCCAGACCCTTCACCACGTGGCTCTGGGCTTGTGCCTTCACTTCTCTCAGCCTCACTTTCCTTATGTTAAAATGGAACGATGAGGACAGGTGGTAGCACAATGGTAAAACGCACCATGAGGCCCATCCACATGGGAAGGTTCCCCGTTCAAGTCCAGATTCCTCCCTGAGTATGATGGGCACAAGCTTGCCCATGTCCCAGGGCTGGCTGAAGACTGGGGGTGGATCATGGCACCAAGACCCTGTTGGTGCTGTCTGTCACTCACTCTCTCACTCGCTCACTCCAAGTAAACTTTTCTAAAAACTGGGGCGATAAGCCCTGTTCTCTGTAGAGTCTTGTCATGGCCAAGTGCATGCATCCCACTGGCGTTCACCAAGTCCGTGCTGTGCTCCAGGCCCTGGGCTAGGCCGGCACGTGGCTCTGTCACCAAAGAGCAGTCACACCAGAGGAGGGTGGGGGTTCAGAACCCCGTGTGTCAGATAGAATTGAGTCTAGTCTCCTCGTTTTGCCTCAGTGAGAAAGACGGGCCAGACAGTGGCACAGCAGTCATCAAGGGGACCCACGTGGCAAGGTCCTGGTTGGTTCCTGGGACCTCCCTCCGCACACGGGGCATGTGCATATGTGCCTGTGCAACGAGCTGGCTGAGGCTGCAGGTGGGTCATAGCCCACTGCAAGTGCCTCTCTCTTTTCCTCCCTGTCTTTCAGAAGAGTTAAGTAGATGAATTTTTTTTAATTTTATTTATTCATTCTTTAAAAAAAAAAAAATGACCAGAAAGACACAGAGAGTGAGAGACGGAAAGTGAGAAAGCAAGCCACCAGGTCCGAGACTTGAACCAGGGTCAGCCATATGGGAGTCCAGCGCCCTTATCCACCACACCACCTGCCAGCCCCTAGGTGAAATTTTAAAACAAAGAAGGAAAGGACTTTCCCAGGATATCAGCTATGCGGTACCTGTCACCACTCCTCCCTGAATCCAACGCACCACCGCACACGTTCACGCGTGCCCCCTGCTCTGTGGCTTCTGTGAGCGTCTTTCCAGAGGCAAGCCCTGCTAATGAGGAAGTCATCTTTGGAGCCAGCGGGTGTCCAGAGCAGCGCTGACGGAGACGTACCTTAGCTTTCTCCCAAGACATCGGGCAAATGAGGGGAAAAAGCGCTTTACTCCCCTGTCACGTCTCGGAGGGCTGGAGGACATGTGCTGAGTGGGGATTTTTCAACTCCAGCCTTTTTCTTCCTTGACACATCCATCCCAGAAACATCTGTGAGATAAAACAGAGAAGGTCTTATGAATTCAGCGCACACCCGGCCTGCGCTCCCACCCCGAGCGAGCGAGACATGAATCGCCGGCCCGGGGGCCAAGTGGCCCCGCAGTGCGGCCTCTCCAGCGGGACCCCGGCCTTTCCTGAGTAGCTGCTTTTGATTTCCCCGAAGCCTTCTGATCGTCTACACTCCACAGAGCATGTGCGTCCAGGGGAGGCGTGCTGAGAGCTCAGCCTGCGCCCAGTGCGAGGGTCAGCCACTCACTCCCTGGGTTTGCGGAGTCCGACGCTGCACCAGGGCCAGGCCCCTCCTTGGCCCCGTTTTCCCATTATTTGGAAACTCCGGAGGAAGACAGCGATTGTGGCTTGACAGAGTGGTCTCCATGGGCAGCGTCTTCTGGTACATTGATCCGGGGAATATTGTGCATCAGGGGATTTTATCCGGCAAGCAGGAGGGAGTGTGTGATGGCGGCCACTGGGTCAGGAGTCAGGTGGGGAAGGGTCTGATGGCTGGCTGTCTCTTGAATTTCACCTTCTGGGGGCCCTTACATGGCCTGCGCTTTGGATCTCGCCAGATGGCAGAAAACCTGAGTCCTCTCACCTTTTCTGGAAAGGAGTGGCTCTCAGAGCTGCAGTGCCTCCTCGGCCTGTCATTGCAGCAAGAAGACAAACCTGTGTTGGGGACATGCTGTGTTCTAGGCCCCGTGCTGGGACCTGGGCATACTGAGGGGTGGGACAGAGGCCTCCTTTAGGAGCCTACAGCCCCAGTCTGAGGAGGGAGATGGCCTGGGGCACCGATCAGAAACGCAGAGCTTCTGTGTCCTCAGACACACGTGAAGTCTATGGGTGCGGGAGGTGGGGAGAGAGCCCCGTCGCTTCTGGTGACTGGAGTGAGACCAGGATAGGCCTGACAGAAGGGGGTCCCCTGAGCTGAATTTGAACATGTGGCAATGGGGGTCCTGCGATGGCCGAGGATGCTGGGGCAGCAAAGTCGGAGTTGGCAGCAGGACCGGTCAAAGGATGCCCCAGCCAGAAGAAATGCCCTGGCGAGCCTCAGCTCCCAGGGATGACAAAGAAAGCACCAGGGCCTGGAGGGAGGAAGTGCTCTACGCAATGTCCCAGGTGCTCCTGGGGCCCACCCACGTCCCTGTCGAGGGCCATTCCTACAGTCGGAGGGGAGGGACTCGTGGAGCGACTCCCCTATATGCAGACACCTGCTCTCCCTGCTCTGGCAGCTGCTGTGGGCTGGGGACTACGTGACATTTACCGAGTGACAAGTTTTTGAGAGGGATAGGAGTTTTTGAGAAAGAGATGTGGGCCAGCCAGTGGCTGGATCTCATCTGCACAGTTCGAGTCCTGGACCCGGCGGCTTGAAAAACACTCTGGGCTTGTGTGCGCACACGCCCCAAATCCCAAGATGAGAATGGAAGAAAAGGGATTGTGGCATGGCTATCCCTCTGGGGGGTGCTTTCTCTCCCTCCCTCCCTCTCTCTCTCTCTCTCTCTTTCTCTCTCTCTCTGTCTCTGTCTCCAGTGAGTGTAGTCACCTTATAGAAAATGTTTAAAATAAATACTAAAAATAAAAAGGAGATCCAGGCAGGAGAATCAAAGAGTTTTATTAGTCCTGGAGAATTTGTTCCCAAGCCCGTTTTACAGGTGAGAAATTTAAGTTGCAGGCGCCCCTTTGACGTCAGCATTACCTATGATTTAGGATGAGATTGAACCAGGCTTGCACGCAGTGGGAGGAGACAAGGTGCCAGGCTGCTCCGGCCTTTCCCTTCTGTTTCTAGGTCACTGCTGTCTGTCTTCCCAAGGACAGTCCCAGACCAAGCCCCCATGGCTCCGCTCCCAGTCTGCTTCTCACCTTAGCCTCTCCCACCTCCTTCCCAGAGTCCTTAGCGGCTGACAAGGACCCCGGGAGGGGCAGCAGTCCTCCCCACCCCAGCCCTTGGAAGGGGCTGGTTCCTGTTTATCCAGCTGCTGTAAGCCCAGGCCAGGGTCACGGGGAGGACCTAGGAGGCCTGTTGTCCAGCTGGCACCCCACCGCTAGGGTCCTATGACCCCCTCTCCCTTTCTTGGCCCCCCTCCAAGTGGTGGCCCACGGTGGGCCGTGGCCTCATGGGAGAGGGCACTTGGCTCCTGTTCCACCCCGTTTCTGTCTGCTCTTTCATCTTTCCTGGAAAGCAGAGGTGGCCATGTGGGAAAGAGCAGAGCCAGACACAAGCTGACTGCGCAGAACGTGGGGCTTAGAACCAGAAAGCTGGGGGCGAGTCCCAGCTTTGCATGACCCCACAGACCACATGCTCTCTCAGAGCACCTGACCGAGGGCAGCCCCCGCCTCGCCAGAGTCCTCGTGAAGCTCCAGTGTAATGACCAATGTGGACGCGCTCTGTGGACTCAAAATGCGATCCGGTTGGCGATTGGGACTACTACTGGGTTGACATGAGGGACAGTGTCTGTTCAGAGAGGTGCGTTCAGCTCCCCGGGGAAGGGAGTCCTGCATGAGTCCCAGACCCTTCACCACGTGGCTCTGGGCTTGTGCCTTCACTTCTCTCAGCCTCACTTTCCTTATGTTAAAATGGAACGATGAGGACAGGTGGTAGCACAATGGTAAAACGCACCATGAGGCCCATCCACATGGGAAGGTTCCCCGTTCAAGTCCAGATTCCTCCCTGAGTATGATGGGCACAAGCTTGCCCATGTCCCAGGGCTGGCTGAAGACTGGGGGTGGATCATGGCACCAAGACCCTGTTGGTGCTGTCTGTCACTCACTCTCTCACTCGCTCACTCCAAGTAAACTTTTCTAAAAACTGGGGCGATAAGCCCTGTTCTCTGTAGAGTCTTGTCATGGCCAAGTGCATGCATCCCACTGGCGTTCACCAAGTCCGTGCTGTGCTCCAGGCCCTGGGCTAGGCCGGCACGTGGCTCTGTCACCAAAGAGCAGTCACACCAGAGGAGGGTGGGGGTTCAGAACCCCGTGTGTCAGATAGAATTGAGTCTAGTCTCCTCGTTTTGCCTCAGTGAGAAAGACGGGCCAGACAGTGGCACAGCAGTCATCAAGGGGACCCACGTGGCAAGGTCCTGGTTGGTTCCTGGGACCTCCCTCCGCACACGGGGCATGTGCATATGTGCCTGTGCAACGAGCTGGCTGAGGCTGCAGGTGGGTCATAGCCCACTGCAAGTGCCTCTCTCTTTTCCTCCCTGTCTTTCAGAAGAGTTAAGTAGATGAATTTTTTTTAATTTTATTTATTCATTCTTTAAAAAAAAAAAAATGACCAGAAAGACACAGAGAGTGAGAGACGGAAAGTGAGAAAGCAAGCCACCAGGTCCGAGACTTGAACCAGGGTCAGCCATATGGGAGTCCAGCGCCTGGCTCTGTCACCAAAGAGCAGTCACACCAGAGGAGGGTGGGGGTTCAGAACCCCGTGTGTCAGATAGAATTGAGTCTAGTCTCCTCGTTTTGCCTCAGTGAGAAAGACGGGCCAGACAGTGGCACAGCAGTCATCAAGGGGACCCACGTGGCAAGGTCCTGGTTGGTTCCTGGGACCTCCCTCCGCACACGGGGCATGTGCATATGTGCCTGTGCAACGAGCTGGCTGAGGCTGCAGGTGGGTCATAGCCCACTGCAAGTGCCTCTCTCTTTTCCTCCCTGTCTTTCAGAAGAGTTAAGTAGATGAATTTTTTTTAATTTTATTTATTCATTCTTTAAAAAAAAAAAAATGACCAGAAAGACACAGAGAGTGAGAGACGGAAAGTGAGAAAGCAAGCCACCAGGTCCGAGACTTGAACCAGGGTCAGCCATATGGGAGTCCAGCGCCCTTATCCACCACACCACCTGCCAGCCCCTAGGTGAAATTTTAAAACAAAGAAGGAAAGGACTTTCCCAGGATATCAGCTATGCGGTACCTGTCACCACTCCTCCCTGAATCCAACGCAGACATTACAAGTCAATCACAGCTCTCTTCCCACCAACCCCACATGCTACCTTGGGATCCTTCTCAACACAACACTGTAGGCAGCTGCCAATCCGTCCACTGAGCGGAAGTGGGGGGCAAGATGAAGCTAAGCCCGTCAGCCCTCAGTCCTTACCCTGGGCTTGCCCAAGGACATTTGACCAGGATGCTACCCGGCTGTCACCGGGACCCAGTTCCTCACTCCGCCTCTCCATTTATTTCCAAAACCAACTCTTACTGGTACCCACGTGTACTCAGCATGGTGCAGGATTCAGAGATGTGTATGGCCTGGTTGTTACCAGCCATGTTACCAACTAGGGGCTCCGAGTCTGCTATGGGAGAGTAATTATGGGGAGTAATTATGGTATGGAAAGACAGGCATGGCAGCTCGAGACGAAGGCAGCCGGGCTGTTCGGGGAGGGGGTGCTGGTGAAGGAAGGCTGAACCAAAAGAGGGACTCCGATCGGCACTCCCCAGCAATGAATGATAGCACTGGTCCGGTGCGGGCTTCAAATGCGCCGGGCTTCTCTGGGGATGGCTGGCACCTGTGGCCTGTGAGATGAGCTGTCACGGCAGGGGCACCACCCCTGATGCACGGGAGCTTGCAATGTTGAGAAGGCACAAGAGATGGGACGCAGGAGGGCTGGCTCAGGGGTGGGAGGAGAAACTTCTAGGCTGCTTTCCTAGTTAGGCTGAGGCCTGGTCACATAGCTGTGAGGCGTCTACTGAACTGTCATTCCCTCATCCTTCACTTACCGCCCTCGTCCACCCTCTCACTATCGAGCATAGGCCCCCTCCTTGCTAGGCTGAGAGCCCTGACAGGGACTCGGGCCTACGCCAGCACAGGGCCTGACTGGCTCATGATATGTCCTCTTTAAGTCTTGGAGGGAGGGGTGGACGGATGGATGGATGTCTTGCCGCCTCTCTGGGCCTGTTTCCCCCTTCACAACTCAGAGGAAACAGTGCCACCCTCACAGGGATGTCGTGAGGGTTAAATTAAACGATGTCCCTAGCACCCTCGGCATAGTGTCCGGCATTCAGAGAGACTGAGGATTGAAAGAGAAAGGCCGACTGCTTACACACAGTGCACAGACTCCAGGGTGCTTAAAGGACGAGGGAGCCGGGGTCCAACTGTCCGGAGTAAAGCCCAGAGGGAGCAGCAGGGTGGGAAGCCCAGACTGGAACCCCCCCTTGAGAAGATGGAAGAACGGAGCTAGCCGTGTAGTGTGTGCAGACACGCCATCCTAGCATGTCACACACGGGACACTCACTAGCTCAGCCACGGCCACTCTGCGTGTGAAGGGCTGATGTCCTCATTTAGTTGGGGAAACTGAGGTACAGACACCCAGCGGCATCCAGTGACCTGGTAGAGGTCTGATTCTTCGCCTCTCAAGGAGCTCGTGGCCCCATGGGGACAAGGTAGCAGTTACCGAGGGCTCACATCATCTCTCTCCCCAGGGTGCCTCACGTGGCAGATCCTCAGTCAGTGTCCTGAGTGAATGAATGGGGGACGAGTCTGCACACTGCCGACCCTTAGCGCGGCGCGGCGGGCTCCGGTGGAGGATAGGTGGCCGTGGCTGCTACCTGATGGTCTAAGACGACTAGTCTTGTCTAAGCGCTTGCCGTGGTCAGTCCTCGGAGCTTGCTCCGGACACATGCTCTGCTGTCTGTCCCCTCCGGTCACCCTCCATAAATGGCCTTGCTGTTCCTCCTGTCAACCAGAGCCTCCTTCGTCATTTAAATCCCCGTAGAGCAGGAGGGGACCCGGGAAGCCGAGAAGGCCTGGTGCCAGGGAGACCATACTCAACTCAAAGCCAGAGGTGGGGACCTCGTTCTACTTCTGCCACCAAGACCCCTGTGTGCTTGGGAGTTACTTCTCCCCTGAGCCTCAACTTCCTCATCCGGACAAAGGTGAGAGCCCCCGAAGTCGTGAGGATGAAGATGCATACACGGTCATGCTTAGGACATGCAGAGGCAAGAGGTGGGGTTGTCCTGCGAGGTGACATTGACGGGCTGGCGTCGGGAGCATTGGTCAGTCTGAAGGCAGGAACGGAGGAGGTCATGCCACACGTTTAGGGCGGCTCTGTGCCCTGCCAGCCCCCGCCCCATCATAATGCCAGCAACGTCCACCATTTGATGAACTCCAGGAGGAGGGCCGGCGTCTCCTGGAGTAGCCTGTTCTAATGCGCGGGTAGGGACGGTCTAACATTTTCTTCCCTGGCCCCTCTCAGTGTGAGCTAGACTCAGGAAATGAGACGGCTGGGGACACAGGGCAGGTGCCAGGACCTGGGGAGATCTGAGGCTTCCAGGGGGGGTCCTTCAGGCCTATGGGCTTGAGGAGCCACATGCCTGGGGCTGGGTGAGGGGCACCAGGAGGACCCCAGAAGTGGAGCAAGGAGCTGCCAGGAGCAGTTTTCTTCCCTTTCAACTTTTTGCCAAGGAGCAGCATGGCCACGGGCTCTGCCAGCCCCCCGGGCACCTGTCCCAGAAGCCTAATTACTGGCTCTCAGTGGGCAGCCGGCTCGCTGATTGCGAGTCCTTGGGGACAGGCTCTGCTGAAGCAGTGAAATATTCGGAGGGAATACTGTTACCCTTCGCAAAGGATGACGTGGCTTCTCACCTGTCACCTCGCAGTCGCGCGGGTGTTGCTGAAGGCTGAAGGGAGCTTGTTCGTGGGACCCCCGCCCTCTCTGTCACCGCCCTGGCTCTGCCTGGCCCACGGCACAATCTCCTCTCCAGCCTCCCTGCCACGCAGTCCGTTCCTCACTCAGCAGACAGAAGGACTATTCAAATCGCAGGCCACTTCCGGCCTGCTGGAACCCTCCCAGTACGCCTACAGTCAAACTCGCCTCCTGCCTGTGACCACGACTCCGGTTTCTTCCTCCTCTGCTCCCCTTGTCCACCCAGCCACGTCTCTGCAGCTCTCCCAACACCCCGACTTACTCATTCCCTCTGCCTGGAACTCCCTTCCCTGTGCTCTCCCCACAACCAGCACCTTCCTTTCGTTGTTTGTTTGCTTGTTTGTTTTGCTATAGGGTACATGCACTCGCCAAAGAGACAGAGAGAGGGAGGTGAGAAATCACCCTGGGAGGGTAGGATGGCCACGCCGCAATCCCTTCTCCTCTATTCCACTCTTGGGATTTGGGGCACGCACGCACAAAAGTCCAGCGTGAGTTTAAGACTCCAGGTCCAGGACTCGAACCTCAGTAGACTACGTGGACGTACAGTGACATAACCATTACACCATCTGCTGGTCCCTCCAAACAAATGGGGGGGAACCCATTCAAACCACAGCACATGACTAAAACAGGTGTTATTACCATTGCTTTATAGACCAGAGGACAGAGACTCAGAGAGGTGTGTCCTTGTGCTTGAAGGTCTCAGCCAGGGTCGAGGGCTGCTAGGAGGCCAAGGCAGCCACAGGTCACTCCAGCCAGGCAGCTGTCTGTAAGAAAAGGGGCTTTAGAGGTGGCAGGAGGCTGTCCAGTTGGACAGGAGGGTCTAGGGCTCACCCAGGGAGAAGTGAGCCTAGTGACTGCTATCTAACACACTCAGGGGCACGCCTACACACTGGGCATGTTCCAGGAGCTTCCTGTGTGTTCACCGTCTTCTGGACACAACCTTAGAGGGGGAGTGCTATCATCCCCATTTTGCAGAAGGCGAAACTGAGACAGATGCTAATAACTTACCCAAGGCCACTCGGCTAGGGAGTAGTGAGGTTGGGTTAAGCCCAGGCTGGCTGCCTGGCCCCGGAGTGCATGTCACTAACCACTGCATGGTACTGCCTCTCTGAAAGGGTCAGGCGGCTCACCAGAGGCCCCAAGTTCAGAAAAGCACTCTGAGTCCAGCAAAGTGAATGAAGCCCACAGCCAAGGTCAAGTCCTGGTCCTGGGGACCCCCTTGTCCCAGCCCTCTGGGAGTCCTGGTCAGGTCTAGAGGGCACTGGATTCTGCCCGTGGCTGAAGGCCTTTGTAGGTTCCGTGCCCTGCAAGGTGCCCAGACCCTAGAACCAGGCACTGGGGCAAACCCTGCTCTGCCCACACCCCTCTGAGTGCTCTCGGCCCCGCCTCTTGAATTCTCAGAGCCTCAATATTCTCGGCTGTAAAATAGGGCCAGGGCCAGCCTTTGGCCTGCCGGTAGAGGCAACTGGATCCCGCACGGCTGATGGCACGGTTCAAGTCCCAGACCTGAAGGCTTGAAATAAAAGGGCTATGGGGATGAGAGAAGGGGGATGGTGGGGCCAAGCAAAGCCCCACCCAGCCTGGAGCCCCACTCCTTGAGTGGCAAGTGAGCAGTGGGTGAGGGGTAGAAGTGGCCACCTGCTCAGTGCAAATCCCTGCTCCCTGCCACTCACTGACCTGGCGATGCCAGCCGAGAGACACAGGTCTGTCTCACATCCTCTGTAAATGAGGGTCATTACAGACTACCCGGATATTCTAGGAGCTCATTCACATAAGGCGATCCGAATAGTGCCGGCCCAAGAGTAAGCGCCTGGTGTGAGCTGTTGTCTAGCAGCTTACAAATGCTAAAATACTATTTCTGGTTTCTCTTGTAACCCAGGAGCTGTCCCAAACAGAGAAGCCATGAGGTCACAGAAACCCGCACCTGGTGACAGCGTGCACCGTCTCCCCAGGGTGCTCGTCACCGAAGGTGTCCTCCCTGCTCCTCATTGTTTCCCCCAGGGTTACAGTCCTCCTCTGGGTGCTGGTGCTAAGTGCTTGTCAGGTTTACGAGCTTCCAGAGCCACTTCCAGAGACAGCCGGTCCTCCCTGCTTTTATAAGGGCTGAGATGAGAGACGGGTTTACAAGATTAGGGTTGTCATCGTCCTCTGCTTTGATGTCTGTCCCTCTTTCAGTTCCCTCCTCTTTTACAAACCTTCGGCAGGCTGGGAACAGCAGCCCCAGGCCCCATAAACACGCTGTTGCGATAAAAGGGACACTTCAGGGAAGGGTGGCGCCGCCTGGACAGGTGATGGCTCTAGAATGGCCGTGTCTGGGCAATTTGTCGTCAGGCCTCCCGGCTGCTGGCCAGGGATCACTTGGGCTGCAAATCTTCCTGTTGGCTCGTGATTTTCAACTTGTGACCCTTTAAAACCGAGAAGGTGTGAGATCTTTGTAAGCCTTTGGGATGAGGGTGTTTTTAAAATAACTTTTAAAGAAGTCATGTATCCTGGAGAAAGTTTGGGAGCTGCAGAGGAGTCTGGGGTGTCCCGGCCCCCAAGTTGCTGTTTGGAGTGTTTACATGAGTCATCCCAACCCCCTGTGGGTTCACAGGCCGCCAGGACTCAGGCAGCGCTGCCCGGTCACGAAGGCATCGGTCCAGCATCTGCCAGCCTCGTGTCCTGCACCTCACCCCAGTCACCG
>NW_006159616.1:983447-996135 GCF_000334495.1 Tupaia belangeri chinensis | reverse complement strand
GGGGGGGGGGGGGGTTCAGGCCCTCACCTGGTGACAGCGTGCACCGTCTCCCCAGGGTGCTCGTCACCGAAGGTGTCCTCCCTGCTCCTCATTGTTTCCCCCAGGGTTACAGTCCTCCTCTGGGTGCTGGTGCTAAGTGCTTGTCAGGTTTACGAGCTTCCAGAGCCACTTCCAGAGACAGCCGGTCCTCCCTGCTTTTATAAGGGCTGAGATGAGAGACGGGTTTACAAGATTAGGGTTGTCATCGTCCTCTGCTTTGATGTCTGTCCCTCTTTCAGTTCCCTCCTCTTTTACAAACCTTCGGCAGGCTGGGAACAGCAGCCCCAGGCCCCATAAACACGCTGTTGCGATAAAAGGGACACTTCAGGGAAGGGTGGCGCCGCCTGGACAGGTGATGGCTCTAGAATGGCCGTGTCTGGGCAATTTGTCGTCAGGCCTCCCGGCTGCTGGCCAGGGATCACTTGGGCTGCAAATCTTCCTGTTGGCTCGTGATTTTCAACTTGTGACCCTTTAAAACCGAGAAGGTGTGAGATCTTTGTAAGCCTTTGGGATGAGGGTGTTTTTAAAATAACTTTTAAAGAAGTCATGTATCCTGGAGAAAGTTTGGGAGCTGCAGAGGAGTCTGGGGTGTCCCGGCCCCCAAGTTGCTGTTTGGAGTGTTTACATGAGTCATCCCAACCCCCTGTGGGTTCACAGGCCGCCAGGACTCAGGCAGCGCTGCCCGGTCACGAAGGCATCGGTCCAGCATCTGCCAGCCTCGTGTCCTGCACCTCACCCCAGTCACAGCAGGTCCCAGCTGCCATGAAGGAATTACAGGCCCCCAGCCTCACTCTGCCGCGTCCCGTCCCCACACCTTTGCCGGCCTCCCCTCTGCCTCACACACACCTCCTTTTCCCAGTAGCTGGAGGGCACGGCTGGGAAGGAGCCCTCCTCCAGGCTCCCTGCCCACACGCCCGAGCCCTGACCCCACTGTTTGGGACCCGCCTCTTTACCTGCACCTCCCACCAGTCTGGGAGCCCATGGAGCTCTGGACCCCTGGGCCCAGCACCACCTGGAGGAGATGGGGCCATTTGATAAAGTCGTGCGGCCCACTGGCCTCAGCCAGAGCAGCGCCCGCACCCCCTCAGGTCTCTGACACTGGGTGAGGGTGGGCTACTTCTCGAAAAGCTCGGTTGTCTCCGTTAGAAGTGGGAACGTCGGTGGTCCTCGACTCCAAGGGCTGCTGTAAGGAGGGACGATGCCGGCTAATTCCCTCTCGGCCAGAACTGAGCTTCCCCACAGGCTGAGTCTCTCAGTAGGAATAGACCCGTCTTCCAGCTGAGGAAGCCCCGGCGCAAAGACTGAGTAACTTACCTGAGGCCTGTGCGGGGCCAGAGTTCGAGGTCAGAGGGGCCCTTGCTCCAGAGCTGTGCCCCTAACCGCTGTGACTGCACCCCCGGTCACCTCCAGGACGCCAGCACACAGAACACGGTGGCTGCTCTGGTCATTTTTAAACACAAAGAGGTAGGACTAGTCAGAACAGCCGAGAAAGGACTTGAGCCCTAGGAGAGAAAAACAAACGAACTGAGACTAGGGAGTGGGTCAGAGGGTGGGGCATGAGGAGGCGAGGCCTGGCAGCCTGCTGGGAGGAGAGGGCTCCGGGACCAGCACAGGGGCCATTGGGGTTACCCCCGGCTCCCTGCTCATAGGGCCAGCTGGTGGCGTAGTGGTTGAGGTAGCTGGATCCCACAGGGGTGGCCGCACAGTCTGAGTGCTGGACCTGGCAGCTTGAAAAACAATGGGCACGCGCGCATGAGTGCCCAGAATCCGGGGACTGGAGGAGAAGGGACTGTGGCGTGGTCATACCCCCTAGGGGTTCTTATTCATATTCCCTCTCTCTATGTCTCTGCCAAACACAAAATGCAAAAGAAAGAAAGAGGGGAAAAGAAAACAAAGCCCCAAATTCCATCGCAGGAAGTCCTATGTGAGGCTCCCAAATCACCTCTCTTGTCGTGAGTCTCATCTCTTCCCCACACCCCCATGCTTCAGCCACCCTGCCCTGGCCTTCACCCCACTCTGCCTTCGCACAAACTGTTCTCCCGAAATGTCGTTCATCTCTTCTGACCTTGACAGACTCCTACTGATCCTTTAAAACCCTGTTCAAATGGCCCCTCCTCCGGGGAGGCTTCTTCGACCCCCTCGCTGGTAGTATTCACTCTCCCGTGTTGGCTAGTGAGCCTTAAGGCCGGTGCGTCTTGTCCACCTCCCTGCCTAGTGCCCCACACAGAGCCGGGCACATGGCGATCATTCAGGAAAAGTTAGCTGAGGGTTTTTGACTGAATAAGCCTGCCTTCGTACAGGGTGGGCCCTACTGAAGCCACACAAGTGACCCCACATCTGGGAAGGGCCGAGAGAGATTAGAAGAGGGCTCATCCTCTCCAGGGCCAGATGAGAGACTGCTCCCGGGCGGGGGTGGGGGTTCCCAGAACGCTGCTGTGTGCCTATGAACTGCGAGAGGGGCCCCCCCATCTAGGGCCTCATCTCCCCACCCCCGTAGCCCACCCAGAGGTGGCTGCGGATGAAAACAAGCCGGGGACCTGAAACGTCCCGTCCACTCTGCCTCGGCCGACCTCCTGGCAATGTGGGTCCCGCGCTAGTCCTGCCGGAGCCGCGGGGAGGAACGAGGCTGTCAGCCCTGTCCTTACAGCCGACGACCACATTGGCTTTTCAGCAGCTTTTGGCTTGTGGTCAACGCAAACCCCCAGATCTTTTTCACTGGGAGAGCTGCCAGACCACATCTTGTGCATTTGATTTATGGCTTGGGTTAGCTGAGGCCTTCTCCTGCTCCCCAGAAGCCAACGAGAGGAGGACGACAGTTTCTGTACCCCAAGGAGGGAGTGATTCCAGGCCCTCCGGTCACGGGGCCTCGCCGTGCATGTGCTCAGTTTGTGTTTCCTAATCCCTCCTCCCTGAGATGCCAATGTTGGACCTCCCCAGTGGGGTTTTCTTTAGCATTCAAGTCAGGTCCGGGGCCCAGAAGACACCTTTCAGGTGTGGGGGGCAGAGTGGTGATTCTGGGAAGCACGCAGACAAGGCAGGGGTTGCGAGAGGGAGGGCTTGAAGCCGAGGCTCCTGGCTCAGAGGTCATGCCGCCATTGCTCTCACCTGTAGAATGGGGGTGACAAATCTCAACGTCATGCCATTGTTAGGACAAAGATGCCCATGCAGGAAGTCCCTCCCAGGCAGAGTAGCTCTTTCTGTCTGGGGTCACAGACAGTTGGGACTAGAAGCAAAGGGATATCCAGTACCTGGTGACACCCTGTTACCCTGGTGAGGGCCAGAGGCACCAAGAGCATCCCACCTTCACAGAGAGCGTTGCTGTCAGCGGAGTGCTCCTCTCCCCAGGGGTTCCTATTCTTTTTAAGAATGATTTATTTAATTTTAGTTAGTTAGTTAGTTAGTTAGTTAACTTGCTATAGGCACACGTGCTCGCCAAAGAGGCAGGGAGAGACAAACAGAGAGAGAGAAAGCGAGAAAGCAAGCCACCAGGACTGGTACTCGAACTATGGTCAGCCATGTTGGAGCCCAGCACTTTAACCACCACACTCCCTACTGGCCCCCAGGTGTTCCTTTTAAAGGCCACCTTGCAGACCATACTCCCTGCAGTGACCCTGCGGTCCCCCTCGGCCCCTGTCTGTCTCCTTCGCAGCCCCTCGCTAACGGCACCTGTTGGATTTGTTGTTGATTGCTTTCTTCCCTCTGCCTCGTGCTCGCTAGACCAGGACAGGGCAGGGACCACGCCCTCCACATTTGCCAGTGTCGCCCTGGCCCCCACACACACCTGGCCAGGACCCAGCCATGTGTGCAGATGACCTTCACGGACTTTGAAATGTTCTTCACTCGTAATCAACAGATTCTGATTATAAAGGAGCTAGGGCAGTGGTCCCCCACCTCCCTGCACCAGGGCCGGCCTCGTGGAGGACAGTCCTGCCAAGGACTACTCTGGGCGGGTGTTGGTCCTGGGATGACCCCAGCACCCCTCATCCACTGTACACCCCATCTCCACCACGACCACATTGCAATATAAGCTGAGGCAAAGACACAGCAGGAGGGGGTCACGCTGCCAACGCGCCCATGCTGCTCAGACAGGAAGCGGAGCCCAGGCGGCTGTGGCAGCCACGGGAGACGGCTGCAAACAGCGAGCTCGCTGCGGGACCTGCAGACTGACGCACCCGTGGCCCAGGGGCTGGAGACCTCTGAGCTAGGAGTTCAAACAAAGCCAGAAAGAAGCATATGCATTTCCCTCTGTCACAAACAAGGTCACTTGCCCCCCCTGGCCTCGGTCTCCTTCAGTATAAAGTGAGAAGATAAAGAGGCTGTGTTAACTGTTTCCCCTTAGTCTTGGTGTTTTAGTCCTTCTAGCTCTAAAAGACTACATCACACAGGAAGGGGGAGAAAATTAGACTGACTCAAGGCCAGCCAGTGGTGTGGTGGTGAAGGCAGCTCCATCCACATGGCTGACACGGTTCGAGTCCCAGACTCAGCGGCTTGAAAATCGTACCAGGCGCGTGTGCATGCCCGAAATTCTGAGAGGAGAATGGAGAAGGGCCATCCCCCTGGGGAGTGATTTCCTCTCTCTCTCTCTCTCTCTCTCTATGTCTCTCCAACAAGTGCACACGCCCTATAGCAAACTAACAAAAAAGAAAAAGAAAATCATACGGAATCATATTTGCCTGTTGGATTTAAAGAAACAACCTCTGCCAGGAATCTCTTTCACTCTGTCACTTTCTCCACTGGCTTGGAAAACACTGCCCTGCACAGGCTCTGGCCCGCGGGGCCCACACTGGAAACGTTCACAGGCTCCTCCTGCCCTGGGTCTGGCAAAGGGGCCCCTGGAAGGTGTGTGGCAGCTACGTCCCCGGGGGGTCCGGGGGTTTGTTGCCTTAACCGAGCTCCCTGAGCAGGTAAAAAATTCCAGACATGTCTCTGCTGACAGCTAATTCTGTCCTTTATTAATGACCACGGGGCAGGCGGAAAGAGAGAGGAGGCCAGTTTCAGCCCGGGGGCTCCCTCAGGTGGAGCGGATGACCACATTTCTGGATCCTCGAGAAGGGAAATTGCTACACTAGATGACCCCAAGCTGGAGAGGGGAAGGGGCTTTCCCAGGCTCCCCAGACCCCCGCAGGAGCAGCCGGGTGGACAGAATGATGAAGGAATGATTTAGGAATCTGGTGGCCCGGGTTCCAGGTCCTGAGATCTCAGAGCACTGTCACTGGGGCACGGCGGATGGCCTAAACAGGCGTCCCACAGGGGCAGCTTGGGAGAGGCTCCCCAGCTCCCCAGGCCCGTCACGCCCTCGTGGCACTATGACTGGGCCCACGAGGCCCTTCCTCAGTGACCCATTACACCACCTGTCAATGCTGCAGCCAGATGTGGGGGGCCCAGCGCTGCCAGATGTGTCGAGCTTTCCCCGCACATCCGGCTTCCCCTCGGCACATCGTGAGTGTTATTTAACGCTTGCTGTCCCGGCATCGGCGAGGCCCGAGTCTTACAGGCAGGAAAGCTCTGGCCTTTACAGGCCCTGTTGTAGTGATCATCTCCTGCTGGGGGAAGCAGGCATGCGACGGTCCCCATTTTCTCAGAAGGTGGCATGTGTGGCCTTAACCCCAGTGACAGATCAAGGGGCGAGGCTCAGGGAGGGACATGGCGATGTGACAAAGCGAGGACTGGAACCAGGTGAGGAAACGGCATGTGCAAAGGCCCTGGGGCTGGAGGAGGCCTGTGTGCTCCAGGCCATCCCAGAGGTCAGCGTGGCTGCAGGAGTGGACGAGAGGGTGGCAGAGGGAGGCGAGCTCCGAGGGGTAAAGATGGCTTTGGGGGCTGTTGGTTTCACTGCAAGCGAGATGGGAACTGCGGAAGGCCTTGAGCAGAGCGGCAACCTGAGCTGGTTCCTGCCCTGCTGATCCCTCTGGCTGCAGCCACGGGAGCGTGGGCAGGAAGCCACTCAGAGGCCACTGCCGTGACGTGGCACTTCTGTTCCTCTGCCCCTTGTCCTTCCTCCAGATCTGCTATCAGGACACCTGGGCTCCAGTCCCAGCTCTGAGGACCCCTAACCTGCTGTGTGACTACAGGCAGGTCTCTGCCCACATCTGGGTCAAGTACTCTGTTGTCATGAAATGAAGAGCTTGGCCCCGACAACCACAAAGGTTCCTCCGACTTCCAGTGACCCAGATCCTGCCCGCCTCCCCGGCCTCCCCTCCTGCTTGGCCTCCCCGCTCCCAGCCCTGAACTTCACGCTCCAGCGCCCCCGCATTGTCTGTGGCTGCCCCACGTGCACCCCGCTGTTTCACCCCTCCGTGCCTGTGCACAGGCACCCGCCCCCGCCCACTGGCAGCCCCACGCGTGACAGCCTGTGTTCTCAGGCGGGGCTCATGCTCAGTGACCTCCCCTTAGAGGTCCCCGGACCTCGGGGCCCTGGGCACTCTACAGGCCCAAGTTTTCAGAGCTAACAGAATGGAGTGGAGTCAGAGCTGGCCTCAGTGCCAGCTACATCTTTGGGGTGCCAGTGTTTCTGAGCCTCTGTTTCCTCGTCTGTAAAACAGAGCTTCTGCTTCCTGCTCCCAGAGCGAGGCGAGAAGCGACTCTGGAAAGCACCTCGCGCAGTGCCTGGCTGGGGGCAGCTGCCTGGGACGCTGAAGCCAGATTGTCACGGCAGAGAAACGCGAGGGGCTGCCCCATCCAGTACGGCCGGCAATCGCCCCAGCCCGGACCCCAGGGTGACCTCAGGCAGCTCGGTGTGCAGCCTCCTGTCACCACCCCTCCCTCTGTGTCGTCAGGACCTGGTCAGTGCCGGCTGCCAGCAGCCACGCAACACTTGGAAATGTCCTTCCTTAATTGCTTCACCAGAGTGGGGAGTCACCCTGCAGGCAGATAATTAAAAAGTTCAGCGCTTGATTAATTGGGAGGAAATTGGAGGAATGGGGCTGCCTGCTGGGCGGGCGGGAGCTCTAGGCCCCCACTGTGGGGGAGTTGGGATATCGTGAAGGGAGGCAGCCCAGACGGCTGGGGGGCTGGATGGGGAAACACCTTCGCCCTGCCCTCCTTTGCGGGTAGTGGGGTTCAGCGTCGGGCTCCCCCAGGACACAGGGAGCTCCACTCTCCCCCACATACACAATGGGGGAGCTGGCACAGCGGTCCCCAGAGGTCCAGCGCTCCTGCCTCGCCGCCTGTCACTCAGGGAGCCCTGGAGCGCCTGCTCTGTGCCAGGCCGGCAGCCGGGCAGGCTCAGCCGCTGCTGCCCTCGGGGAGGCTCAGCCGGGCAGGCAGAGGAGGGAGGGGAGGGGACAGGTTTCCATGCTAACTGAATGCCAAGAACAAAGGTAGGATGCCTCGAGAGCCTGTCATCAGGGGCAGGGGAGGAGCTTGGGGCTCCAGGGGCCTGGCGCAAGATCTCCAGTCCACAGGGACGGCCTGCGCAAGGCTGACCCACATCGGGTAGTTCTGAGTTCATGGCTGAAGGCTTCCCGGCACCCACAGATGCACACGTGCCTGTGATCTGGGGCAGATGGAAGCTGGGGGTGGATAACTTTTGGGGGTGCGTCTCTCTCTCTCTCTCATGGAAGAAATAAATAAGCTTAAGCACAGGAGTCCACCTCTCTGGGCCTCGTGTCTGTCACTTCCCTGCCAGATGCCAGGCTGGCCAAGAGGTGCAGACCCTGTGGCTCCCTGCCATCTCTGTCCCTCTGCTCAGGAGGACAGACGGCACAGCCCTTTAGATTCACGCACTGGCAGAGGTGACGTGAGAGAGGAGAGAGGCCCAGTCCCTCCTCGGGAGGGGTGGCGTGCCAGAGGACCAGAGGACCGGAGCTGAGGTTTGCAGGAGGGAGAGGAGTTAGCCAGGTTGGAGCTGGGGCCACAGCCGGCGGGCTGGCTGCCTGCACACAGGCACAGAGGTGAGACTGCACACAGGCTGTTCAGGGACCTGGAAGCCACCCGCTGTGGCTGGGGATGTGGTGGGAACGGACGCTGGCAGGTACGCCGTGGAGGAAGGCCCAAGCGGGCTGGCCTCTCCACGGGCACTGGGGAGCTACAGCAGGGCTTGAGGAGAGGAGTGACTCAACAGTAGGCAGGTATGGAGGCCTGGGGAGCCCCCAGTGGCCCCTGAGGCCAAGGGGAGGCGTGTTCATACAGCCCCACTGCTGCCTTCTGACTCCTGTCGCACTGCCAGCTGCTGGCCGGGTTCCACAAAGGGGCAGGCGGGAGGGACAAGATGATTGACATCCTCTGGGTGGTCCCTGCGGGAACTGCCACAGCAAGGGGTACCCCCAGGCCTCAAGGCCCTCCCTGGACTTGGCGAGCCGACAAGGCCTCACTTCGCAAGGAGCAGAGAGGAAGAGAGGGAGTGAATGGGCAGGGTGGGGCACCCTCCTCCACGTGGGGACACTGAGGCCTTGGGGGTGGGTGCTCCGGAAAGAATTGGCCCACAGAGGCCTACAGCCCCGGCCCCAAGCCTCCGCGTGACTGTGGCTGGGGCGCCTCCTCTCCGTGATCTCAGCGTCCTGGTCTCCAAAACGGGGTGAGACCTCCTGATGCACAGGGTGGTGAGCCGGGGGCTGCTGGCCAGCACTGGGCACATCTTACGCACACCTCTCCAAGCCCAGAGCTGGCGCCTGCTTCCAGAGCAGCTTTGCCCGGAGCACAGAGGGTTGGGCATCCTGCCCAGCCCAGGGGAACAGGCTCTGTTGGGTTAACCTCCGTGGCAAAGGCAGGAAGCGTGCAAAATGCAAAAGCCACTTTGCATGCGGCAGACCCCAAAGCTTCCCCCTCAGCTGCCAGAACACCACCAGCCCCGCCCTGACGTCCACACAGCAGCACTGGAAATGCGCAAACCAGTTTCCGCAGTTCATAGGGAGCGTGGGCCTGCGAGGCTGAGGCCAGTGGGGAGGTCCCGAATTCACGTCTCAAAGTCCCCCTGCAAAGGTCCCAGACCCCAGCTGGTGAGGCCATGGGGTGGTAAGTGGCAGCATGGGACCCTGTAGAGGGTGCTCTCTCGCTTTCTTGCTCTGTCTCTCTCTCGTGGAAGAAATAAACTCTACATAGGCCCAGCGTGGTGCTAGAGCCTGTCCACAGCCCGAGTCCACAGCTGGAAGAGGCGGTAGAGACACACCCAGCCAGTGCCTGCCTTTGACAGGTAGAGCCAGGCCCCTAGTGGGCAGGACGTAACCCGGGCTAGCAGCGCAAAGATCCACAATCTTTACCCGCACAGGGCCAGAACCCAGACACGTTCCTCTCCCAACCCAAACCCTGAGCTCGCTTCCTGGAGATCCCAAGGCAGAAAGGGAGCCAGCTACACCTCGAACCTGGACTGCTGACCCCAGAACCCTTCTCTGGCCCCTCTGGCCTCTCCTGTCCCAGGGCCGGGCCTTCTGTCGCAAGGCCTCACACATACCAGGGGCACAATAAATAATCTGCATGACTCCCTGGCTCCCCAGCTGCCGCTGAACCCCTGAAAATAGGGGCCGTGACTCCTCATCTGTCTCCAGGGTTTGTGCCTAGTGTGTGTCGGGTGAGGAGGAAAGAAGTAATATTAGCACTCACATAGCCTCAGCGTGAGTCAGGCAGACTCTGCTCCAAGCACTTTTCTTATATTAACTCGTTTAATCTTCCCAGCAAGTATGAAGCCAGCATTCTGATCATCCCTGTTGTATAGACAGGAAAATGAGGCACAGAGAGGTTAGGTAACTCTCCCCTGGTTGCACAGTCAGCGAGAGGCATGCTGGGACTCAGCCCTGGCAGCCACGGACCATGCCCAGGTTTGGTTTCCCAGGCCTCCCGCTCAGGTTCTGGGAGCGGGAGCTTGACTGCAAAGAGCAGCCCTCTCCGGGGGCCGGCTATACCCAGAACCACGGACAGCCCTGTGGTCCATGAGCCCCCAAGAAGACCGAACCGCTCCTTCTGGGCCTGACCCAGTGTTCCGCTCTGCAGTGCCATCGGTCATCCTCGGGATTAAACCGGTGTCCCTGCAAGGAGGGGGAGCAGAGGCAGCAGGCCAGCATGGAGGCTCGCGGTTCGCCAGGTGCCAATTAGCAGCCCGCCGTGCCAGGCCCAGATGGAGCCCTGCCTCGGCCTGACTCGGGGCTCGCTCGGTCAATTATCACCTATCCCAGGAGCCCAGGGGGCAGGCAGGGAGAAAATCTGTTTCCCTGTAATCCTCCCTCCCCTTCCCCGGCCCGCTGCCATCCCCACCTTGGGTTGCCTGGTCACGGGCTTCGGCATCTGCAGAAGGCAGGTGCTGGCCGGCTGTGTGGGGCCCCGAGTCAGGCTGGAGGGCCAGGCCTTGCCTTTTGCTTCTCTGTGACCCTAGCAAGCCCTGTCTCCTCTATAGCCTGGTGTGACGTCTCCAGCTCGGACATGCGCAGGGTCGGTGAGGTTTGGGACTAGCAGGATGGGGGCAAGAGGTCTTCAGAGCTGGCTCAGTCACTGACTAGCTGTACAGCCTTAGGGCGGTCACACCACCCCCTCTGGGCCTCAGTTTCCTCCTCTGTGAAATGGGGATTGAGAGAATCCGTATAAAGCTCTTAGCCCTGGGGCTGGGACCCGGGAAGCACAGGGGGATGATTATTGTCTATCCGCGCTGACGCGTGATAATAGCTAACTTCTTTTTTAGTTTTCGTTCTTTGCTATAGGGTGCTTATGCTCACCAGAGAGAGAGAGAGAAGGAAAGTGAGAAATCGCTCTCCCATTCTCCTTTCAGGATCTTGGGCATGAACGCACACACTCCTAGTGCGACTTTCGAGCCGCCAGATCCAGGACTCACAGAGTTGGCCGTGTGGGGTTTTGCACCTTGACCTCTGCACTATCGGCAGGCCCTGACTTATTTTAAATGCTATCAGTGGGTGATGCACTCCCTGGAGAGGGACAGAGAGAGAGAGAGAAGGAAAACTAGGAAGCAACCCCCGTGGGGGTCACACCACAATCCTTTCCCCTCGATCTCTCCCACCTTTTGGGATTTGGGGCACACAGGCATGCACACACGCCCAGTGTGTGTCTCTAACCACCAGGCCCAGGACTCGAACTGTGCAGTCAGCCATATGGGATCCAGCTGCCTTAAACACTGCGCCACCAGCAGCCTCATCATGGGTAACATTTCCATGGCACTAAGTGCTTCGCGTGTGTCCGTCACACAGCCCCTGCCCTGATTGCTAACTGTGCAGCTGCTCATTGTCCTGCCACCGGCTCCCGTTAAGAGAAGCACCTTCATCCCACAGGTGGACTGGCTGAGCCCCTGCCACTGAGTGCCAGACCCCGTGCTAGGTGCTGGGAACATAGCGAGTAAAAAGGAGAATGGAGAGGGACCAGCAGTTGGCGTAATGGCTATGTCACTGGACTCCCACGTAGTCGACTGCGGTTCGAGTCCCAGACTCAGTGGCTTAAACTCACGCTGGGTACGTGTGCGTGTGTGCCCAAGATCCCGAGAGGAGAATGGAGGAGAAGGGATTGCGGCGTGACCATCCCCCCTGGGGGGTGATTTCTCGCTTTCTGTCTCTCCGTCTCTCTCTGTCTGTCTGGTGAGCGCATGCGCCCTATAGCAAAAACCTCTCCAAAAACAGAGATAATAATAATTAAATAATTCTTTTTTTCAAAAAAGGAGAATAGAGAAGGGATTGCGGTGTGGCCAATCCCCCCGGGGAGTGATTTCTCACTTTCCTTCTCTCTCTGTCTCGGTCTCTCCTGCCAGTGCACGCACCCTATCACAAATTCATAAATAATAATAATAATAATAAAAAGTAGAAAGTAAAGATGCAGCCCCTACCCCCCAAACAAGGGTCACCAAGGAAGCAGGGTGAAGAGAAGTCCCCGGTCGGGCTGGAACTGACGCACGGGCGGTTCTTGCAAGACTGTGCATGTATGTATCTTCCCAGCTCAGTGTCCAGTGATTTCAAGTCGGTGGCTTAGAATTTGCTCTGCTGTGAGTATTTTACACCACAGAAATCGGCAAATGCGCCATCGGGGCTTTTTTCTGTCTCTCTCCCGAGCAGCCAGTTACCAGCACACTACAGCATACTGAGCACGTCTCCAGCTCCAGCAGAGCTGAGCTGGCTGCTGGAGGGCCGCGGGGGTGGCCTCCCGGAGGTGCAGGTCAGAGGGGCCAAGGGTGGGCAAGGAGGGCATTCAGGCACAAGGACCAGGGTGTACCCAGGACATCTGGGGGCCTGCAGACAGAGGAGAGGGGTGACAGGTGGGGCCGGAGAGGTGCACAGGAGGGTGGTCCACCCTCCTGGCTTGCCTATGGCTAAGGCTAAGACTTCCAGCTTACAGACCAGAACAGTGTGGTCACCCCAGTGGATGGCCCCTGGGAAGACCACGGGGACTACGAATGGGACAGGGGTCTGAGCCTCGAGAGCGGGGGTGCTGGTGCTACCGAAGCATGCATTTGCTTGGCTAAATACGTCCTCACCTACACCCTCACCTGACTCTCACAACCCTCTGGAGGGGGCGTACTCATCCATGCAGCCAGGATCCGTCGAGCACCTGCTGCTCGGTAGGAGCCCAGGGCCAGTGACGACCAGACAGCCTGGCTCCTGTGACCCTCGGCGGACTTCCAGTGCAGAGACAGAGACAGCGAACAAGCTTACCGATGGTCTTCTGGTAGCTTTTTTTTTTTTTTTTTTTTTTTGGGCGGGTTTTTTGTATCGGGGCGATGGGCCCC
>NW_006159616.1:981959-983310 GCF_000334495.1 Tupaia belangeri chinensis | reverse complement strand
TTCTGGTTGCTTTTTTTTTTTTTTTTTTGGACAGGTTTTTGCTATAGGGCGCATGCGCTCACCAGAAAGATAGACACATAGAGACAGAAAGCGAGAAATCACTCCCCAGGGGGGATGGTCACGCCGCAATCCCTTCTCCTCCATTCTCCTCTCAGGATCTTGGGCACGCACGCACACGCGCCTGGTGTGAGTTTAAGCCACTGGGTCCGGGTCTGGAACTGCAGTCAGCTACATGGGAGTCCAGCGACATAGCCATTATGCCAACTGCTGGTCCCAATAGCATTTCAAACTGGGAGGGGCCTCGAGAGGAGACAGACTGAGCGCGCAGAACCGAGAATCGCCGCAGGCCTTTTGGTGGTGCAGGGCGACGTGGTACTCAAGTGAAGCTGGACCCTGTGGAGCGGGTACACCCTGGGCATGCACACACAGAGTTCTGACGGCAGGAGGGCCGGGGTGGGTCGTGGAGTGAGACATGGTGTTCAGGCTGGGCCTCTCTGAGGAGGTGACATTTAAGCTGGGGCCTGAAGGAGGAAAAGGACCGAGCCATGGGAAGGGCAGGGATGGCGTTCTGGACACAGGCTACAGCGTGGCTACAGGCCCAGAGCTGAGGACGAGGCTGACGACCCACAGGCCGGAGCACAGTGAGGGAGGGGAGGGTGGCAGGAAGCGGGCCAGGCCAGGAGTGCAGGGTTATCCTGAGTCTGCTGGGGAGTTTAAGCGGGAGTGGCCAGCCTGATTCATTTTAGAGGACCCCTCCAAAGGCAGGACGGAAGGATTGGCAGCAGGCCGAAGTGGAGCAGAGACCCTCTCAGTCTCCCCCGCCATCCACACCCTGCAGGTGCACCAGCCCCTTCTCCAGACAAGGAGACTGAGTCTTGGGGAGGGAAGGAGACCTGTCCAGGCCCACATGCCCGTCGGGATAGAGCTGCCCAGGCCCGTGTCCACAGGTCTCCTTGTTCCTGCCCCCAAGACCCAGCTGTCGGCAGACAGGGCCTTCCCAGCCCTGAGAAGCAGGGGCCCTCTACCGCCAAGAGCCAGACCTGCCACTCCTCTCGGCCTCGGGGTCCTCAGATGTCAGCCAGGGGGTGAGCTGGATGCTCTCGTAGTTCCTCACTCCGCCCACCACCCACTGGACCCTGGCCAGCACCGTGCGGGCGTTGCTGTCCAGCCGGGCATACGGGTCCACGGGGATGCCACGGAAGTAGCCAGCAAAGCCCTGCTCAGGGAGGACTTCTCGGAAGAGAGGGTGTCTCAGGGGTGTGGGAGTGGGCCAGATGGTGAAAGGAGGGCTTCCAGACAGAGAGGGCAGGACAGCCAGTCGGAGGCATGGGGACAGCCTGGGGGGCACTGT
>NW_006159616.1:979308-981673 GCF_000334495.1 Tupaia belangeri chinensis | reverse complement strand
TCGGGGGCACTTTTCCTGCTGCCTGCCGTGCAGCGCCAGCACGAGCCCGCAGGGCCCTGAGGCCTCGGCTTCCCGGAGTGAGGCTGTGGCATCTGACCCTGGGCACAGGCGTGCGGCTGGCCCGCTGCAGCGCACACCTCAGGGGCTCCAGTACCCGCGGAAACGTGTAGGCATTACCACAGCCCATTTGAGAACGTTTTCAACCTCCCCGAAGAAACCCTGCTACCCATTAGCGGTCCCTCCCCTCCTTCCCTCCTCGGCCTCGGCAACCCCAATCGACTTTCTGTCTCTTCAGATGTGGCCGCTCTGCACGTATTTCACGGAAGTGGAACCCCACTTCTGCCACGGGCTTCTTCCACCCTGCACAGCGCGCTCAGGGCCAGCCGTGTTGGAGCGGTCTGGGCCTCCATTCCTTGTTATGGCCGAATAATATTCCTCTGTGAGCCACTGAGGCTTCCTCAGTGAAATGGAAAGGTTTGCGCTTCGGAAAGCAGGCTCTGGGGGGCGGGCGGGAGGAGGCCAGATGGCCGGGAGAGGCTGAGGAGTGGGTGGGAAGAGCTTTCTGGACGCCCGCAGAGGTGGGAGGTGCAGAGAAGAGGGTGGGGCACTGCTGAGGAGGGGAGACCTGGCCATGCAGGGAGGAGGGGCAGGGCTCCTGGCGCCTCCCAGGGCAGGGAAGAGCAGTCCCAGAGGCAAGAGCAGACTGCCCAGTGGAGCGTCGGGGTGGCCAGGCAGCAGAGTGAATGAAGAACGGCTTGTGGAAGGGGTGCCCTGGGCAGTCCAAGTGGGGGCCAGGGCTGCCAGGAAGGCGGTCCAGATGGAGGGGCTGGCACGACAAGTGTGATGGGAGAGAGTGCCCCACCCCCAGCCGGGCCAGGGCGGCCAGCAGATGGAAGAGGCAGGCTGGGCCGGGCAGCCTCCCTCTAGACGTAGCCAGGAGGGCCCAAGCCCTTGGCACCTGGTAGGACAGTCTAGACCCTCACAGGGACCCTGGGCCCCATTCTACACAGGAGGAAACTGAGGCAGGCTTAGAGAGGTCCACTCGTGTCCTGACTGCCCAGGTGCCCTGGACCATGCCAGGGTAATGGGGCTGCCCCTCATCCCGCCAGCCGGGGAAGGTGGGTGCCGTGAAGAGGGCGGACAGGTGGGCGGAGGACTCGGGTGGAGAGAGCCCTGGATGGGTACCCAGAGCGGGAGTGGCCGGTCTGCCCAACACCCCGGGCGCTGCCGCTCTCGGTCACGTGGAGGCAGTGAGCGTGGGGGCTGCAGAGGGGGCCTCTGGAGCCAGCCACCTGGACCATCGTCCATGTCTGTGGGAGGGGGCTGCAGGAGTGATGGCAGTGCCCCCCACTGGGCTGGCGAGGCTTCACGCGGGCAGTGCCAGCACCAGCATTCTGCGAGTGCCAGCAGAGGCTACCCACTGGGGTCCACACACGCAGAGCCGGGCCCTCCGCCTTTGCAGTGGGGGCCTCCCGAGGCACCCCTTGGCACCAGCACCCTCACTGGTATCACTATGGCTATTGGTTGTGTCAAAGGCCTCCTCCCACTGGCTTTTCCCCGGAGGGCCTGGGCAGAGTGGCATGCGTTAGCCAGAGCAGTGGTTGATTGGCACGGCTGCCAGCTTGCTGACCACTTCCTGGGAGCTCCTTCCACAAGACCGGAAAGGTGGGAGGCGTTTTCCAGTGTCCCAGGGGCAGCCGTCCTTGGCTTATTTCCTGAGCTCCCACCTCACCAGTGAGCCCCAGGGCCTTAGCCCCAGCCTCTCCCCACCCAGTGCCAGGTACTGTGTCCGTTGGTGTGATCTTCACGGCCACTTATTTATTTATTTATTTTTAGGTTTTTGCCATAGAGCAGGTGCACTCACCCGAGAGAGACAGAGAGAAGGAACATGAGAAATCACCAGGCCCCCGGTGGGGGATGGCCACACTGCAATCCTTTCTCCTCCGTTTGCTTCTCAGAACTTTGGGCATGCATGCACATGTGCCCAGCATGATTTTCAGGCTGCTGGGTCCAGGACTTGAACTGTGGTCAGCCACACGGGAGTACCTTAACCACAACACCCCCCTCAAGGCCACTTTATGTGGTAGTTGTTCTCTTAACAGTGAGGAAACTGCAACTTGGAGAAGTCAAACGACTTGCCCAAGGTCACTGGCAGAGAACTGCTTAACAGCGCCAGGAATTGCTCTAAGCATTTTTAAGTCTGTTAGCTGACAGAATACTCTCAACTACTCCAGGAGGTAGATGCTTCTTGTTCTGTTTAACAGGTGAGGACTTGCCCGAGGTGACACTGCTCATACAGGAAGCTCTGGGACTTGCCACACTAACCACTGTGCTCTCTGCCCTCCCGCTTGCATGACCTTCCAAG
>NW_006159616.1:974832-979277 GCF_000334495.1 Tupaia belangeri chinensis | reverse complement strand
TTCTGCTTAATGGGGCAGCTTCAGGAAGTGTGTATGGAGCTGCGGTCCAGGTTCTGGGCTAGGCACAGGGCAAGCACAGTGAATCAGGCATGAATCTGATCCCGGGGCGCAGAGATCATGGCCGGGAGACCCCTCCATGACCTACTACGGCAGGGGTAAGGCACTCTGAGCTCAAGCAATGAGAAGGGCACGGAGGCCGGAGCTGGCTGGGGGCTGGAGGGGCGGGTGAGTTGCTGAGATTGCGCCGGGGAGGTAAGCCGTGAGAAATGGATTGGGGGATTGTGATAGTTTGCACACAGCCATACAGACAGCCTGAGTCACTTGCCAGAGTTCACAGGGCACCGAGGCATGAAACGTGCCCCAGGAGAAGACCTGGGCTGTGGATGGCCTGAGTGCATCTCATCCCGAGGAGCATCTTGTTCACTGCAAAGCCCTTTCCTGCCCACCCACTCACTTAGCCCTTGCATAGCCCCTCGGGGACATCACAGTAGACTGGGATCCTAGGACTGGGAGAGGGTCTGAGCCTAGATCCTCAGTTTCCTGATTCCCACCCAGGGCCAGCAAAAAGGGTGGGGGATTTGAACACACATGCACCCAGGCAGTTGCCTCTTGTAGAACTTAATCCCATGCTCTGAGCTTTAGGGCCTGGACCCCAGTGGGGATGAAGGCCACAGCCCCTCCTAAAATGCGGGTCCAGTACTGCCCTCCTCAGGTTCTCCCTGGTACCCCAAGCCCCCTCTTTTTAAATTTTCTTTATTTCTTTTTTTTAGAGAGATTTTTGCTGTAAAGCATGTGCGCTTGCCAGAGAGACAGAGATAGAATGCAAAAAATCACCCCCTAGGGAAGATGTTCATGCCATCATAATCTGTTTCCTCCACTCTCCTCCTAGTTTTTTGGGTTATTTTGTTTGTTTGTTTGTTTGTTTGTTTGAAGTGATTTTTGCTATAGGGCGCGTGCGCTCGCCAGACAGACAGAGACAGAGAGACAGAAAGCGAGAAATAACGCCCCAGGGGGCATGGCCACGCCGCAATCCCTTCTCCTCCATTCTCCTCTTGGGGTCTTGGGCACGCACGCACATGCGCCCGGCGTGAGTTTGAAGCCACCAGGTCCAGGACGCGAACCGCGGTCAACTACGTGGTAGTCCAGCAACATAGCCATTACACTAACTGCTGGTCCCTCCTCCTAGGATTTTAAACACGCATGAACATGTGCCCGGCATGAGTTTTAAGCCAACAGGTCTGGTACTCAAACCGTGGTGGGCCACATTAGAGTCCAGCGCCTCAACCACCACGCCACCTGCTGGCAAGCCCCCTTAGTTTCAATACAGTGATCCGACACCTCATCGGGTGCCGCGCGAGGCCTTGTGCCATGTGCTTCACACACTTAATGCAAAATCCTCACGATGCCCTGAAGACGAGGACGTAGCATCGAGCTTTCACAAATGAGGAAACAGTCTCAGAGTGGTTAAGCCACTAGCCTAGGGCCACTCCGCTAGTAAAAGGCCAGACAGGCCCTCAAACCCAGGTCTGTCTGGCTCCAAAGGCAGTTCTCTGCTGTCCCGAAGCTCCTCTCCACATGCCACATGCTTTCCTGGGACTTTTCTTCTGGAATGTCACTGCGGTGGTCTGAACTGGAATCTAGAACCAGGGCCCAGCCAGGCATTAGAAAGCAAGATTGGGACCCATGGATGCTGCTCCAGACCCCTCAGACACCCCCTGACTAGGTCAGGATTGATCCTAGAAGTCACAATGCAGGCAGCTCCGGGGGCCTGGAATATCCGAGCTAGAGCTGCCATGCTGGACCAGAGACCCCGAAAGCTCCAGGATGGGCTTCCCAGCAATGCCACGCCGTCCTCCCGCCTCTCGTGGCCTGTCTGCGTCTCTCTGTTCCAGTGATTCTCCTTGTCTTCTCTCCCAGGTTGTCCATCTGGAACTTTCAAGGCCAACCAGGGGGACGAGGCCTGCACCCACTGTCCCATCAACAGCCGGACCACCTCAGAAGGGGCCACCAACTGTGTCTGCCGCAATGGCTACTACAGAGCGGACCTGGACCCCCTGGACATGCCTTGCACGAGTATGTCCTGGTGCCCCTCGGGGGGATGCCGGGCCGCGTCCGGAGTCTCCCTGCAGAAAAGCTCAGAGCCAGGAGTGGCCAGCTGTGCAGTGACAGCCGGCCCTTCCTGAGGAGCAGCCGGCAGTTACCTGGTGCGGGTGGAAGACGGGCCCTGGGGTGACTGTGCTGCCAGCACACAGACGCCACGGAGCCGGAGCCGGCATCTGGCTCCTCCTGCCCGCCCGCCAAGCCCTGGAGGATAAAGTCAAGGTCTTGCCTCCCAAAGGGGCAGGGGATGGGGACTTGGCAGGAGAAGCAGCAGCACAGGTGGGGTCTGTGGCAGGGAAGACTGCCCAGTTGTAACGCGGCAGCAGATGCCTGAATCACAGCCGACGTTCTTTAGGCAAGGAGTGACCCCAACATTAATTGGATTGGCAATCAGTGGCGGGTTACAGAGAGAGAACCTCGTGGCTTAAACTATGCCGATTTATCTTCTCACAGAGAAGGAGCCCATGTCAGGCAGTTCTGGGATGGTGTGATAAACCCATCACGGTGCCTGGGACCTTAAAGTCACTTCCAAAATGGCTGCTGAAGCTCCGGCCATCACATATATTCAAGACAGCAGCAAGGGAGAAGGGTAACGCGTCTCCCACTCCAGAGCTGTCTGCCTCCCTTTTAAGAAACAGCTTTCCTTTATCAGTGGCCAACCCTTAAATGACAAGAGGCGGGTAAATGCCGTCTTTCAGCTGGAGTTACGGCCACGCTGCAGGAAGCTGGGCTCCATTGTAAGGAAGAGGAGGAGGATAGATATTGGACAGGTATAATCCCAAACAGACCGTTCCCAGTAACAAACACCAGAGAGGTCGGAGGGAAAGGTTTAAGCAGATGCACAGCAGGACAAGTTCCATTCTAGAAACTTCTCTGATGGGTGGAGAGGAGCTAGGATTTGAGGAGGTCCTCCGGGAGGCCTGGGCTGGAGCCAGACGGTGCAGCTCCTGAGCCCCCGCTGACTGGCGCCTGTCCCCTCCCCAGCCATCCCCTCTGCACCTCAGGCTGTGATCTCCAGCGTCAACGAGACGTCCCTCATGTTGGAGTGGACCCCTCCCCGCGACTCCGGAGGCCGGGAGGATCTGGTCTACAACATCATCTGCAAGAGCTGCGGCTCGGGCAGGGGCGCCTGCACCCGCTGCGGGGACAACGTGCAGTACGCGCCACGCCAGCTGGGCCTGACCGAGCCGCGCATCTACATCAGCGACCTGCTGGCCCACACCCAGTACACCTTCGAGATCCAGGCCGTGAACGGCGTGACTGACCAGAGCCCCTTCTCGCCGCAGTTCGCCTCCGTGAACATCACCACCAACCAAGCAGGTGAGCGCGTCAGATGTAGGCCGGGACTGCCCCGTCACGCTGTGTCAGGTGGCCTCCCGCCAGGCCTCACGGAGGACTCCCTCACATCTGTGGGCTTTTCTCCTTTCAAAGGCTTTTCATGTGCTCCGACCGCCTGGGAGAGAAGTGTTACCGCTCCATTGTAGTGGTATTTATAATAATCGTTTCCTTTGTCGAGCATGTATTATTGAAGGCAAGAGTTAAGCTGCTATAACAAAAAGACCCAGCGTTCGATGGCTCAAAGCACACGGACGTGAATTGTTTCTTGCGTGAGAGTCCAAAGGTGAGCAGTCCAGGAGAGCGCGGGGGCTCGGATCCACATGGAGATTCAGGAGCCGAATCCCGTGTGTTATTACCCCCCTCCCTGCGTGGTCAATGTTGGGCTCCCGCAGGTGTGTGGGAAGAGGGAGAAGACCCGGGGGTTCAGGAATAGGTGGAAGTGGTAGTCATGGCTCTGCCATGTTCTGCTGGGAAGACCGTGATCACAGGGCCTTGCTGAGCCGCAGGGAGCTGGGAGACATCGTCTCTCCTGGCATCACGTAAGGCTCCTTTGCACAGAAGGTGGGCAGACAGGCTCCGGTGGACATCGAGCAGTCCCACAAGTGCGCTCTTCGAGCCTCAGCAAACCTCCTAAGTTCGCCCTAACGATCCTCTCTGTGCCGTTCACCCTCCGTCTTCCTCTCCGCCTGCCTGGTGATCGCTTGTTTGTTGCCATAGGGTGCGTGCACTCACTGGAGAAAGAGAGAGGGAAAGTGAGAAACCACTCCCAGGAGGGATGGCCAGCCACAGTTCCTTCTCCGTTTTCCTCTTGGGATTTTGGGCACACACACACACACACACACACGTATGCCGGGAGTGATTTCACACCACTGGGTCCAAGATGCAAACCACAGTGTGGGCCATGAGGGAGCCCAGCACCTTGCCCACCTTCCCCACACCGCCTGCTGTCCCTCCACTCTGCTCTCTTCCATGGCAGACATTTTAAAAGCTGCCATACAATGGGGGCT
>NW_006159616.1:969026-973247 GCF_000334495.1 Tupaia belangeri chinensis | reverse complement strand
AGCAGGTGAGCGCGTCAGATGTAGGCCGGGACTGCCCCGTCACGCTGTGTCAGGTGGCCTCCCGCCAGGCCTCACGGAGGACTCCCTCACATCTGTGGGCTTTTCTCCTTTCAAAGGCTTTTCATGTGCTCCGACCGCCTGGGAGAGAAGTGTTACCGCTCCATTGTAGTGGTATTTATAATAATCGTTTCCTTTGTCGAGCATGTATTATTGAAGGCAAGAGTTAAGCTGCTATAACAAAAAGACCCAGCGTTCGATGGCTCAAAGCACACGGACGTGAATTGTTTCTTGCGTGAGAGTCCAAAGGTGAGCAGTCCAGGAGAGCGCGGGGGCTCGGATCCACATGGAGATTCAGGAGCCGAATCCCGTGTGTTATTACCCCCCTCCCTGCGTGGTCAATGTTGGGCTCCCGCAGGTGTGTGGGAAGAGGGAGAAGACCCGGGGGTTCAGGAATAGGTGGAAGTGGTAGTCATGGCTCTGCCATGTTCTGCTGGGAAGACCGTGATCACAGGGCCTTGCTGAGCCGCAGGGAGCTGGGAGACATCGTCTCTCCTGGCATCACGTAAGGCTCCTTTGCACAGAAGGTGGGCAGACAGGCTCCGGTGGACATCGAGCAGTCCCACAAGTGCGCTCTTCGAGCCTCAGCAAACCTCCTAAGTTCGCCCTAACGATCCTCTCTGTGCCGTTCACCCTCCGTCTTCCTCTCCGCCTGCCTGGTGATCGCTTGTTTGTTGCCATAGGGTGCGTGCACTCACTGGAGAAAGAGAGAGGGAAAGTGAGAAACCACTCCCAGGAGGGATGGCCAGCCACAGTTCCTTCTCCGTTTTCCTCTTGGGATTTTGGGCACACACACACACACACACACACGTATGCCGGGAGTGATTTCACACCACTGGGTCCAAGATGCAAACCACAGTGTGGGCCATGAGGGAGCCCAGCACCTTGCCCACCTTCCCCACACCGCCTGCTGTCCCTCCACTCTGCTCTCTTCCATGGCAGACATTTTAAAAGCTGCCATACAATGGGGTCTCCTCACCACCCCCAGTCCACCACCCTCAGGCTTCCAGCCTTACCTCTCTGCCGAGACCACTCAGGGCCACCTGAGACCTGGGGGTCAAGTCCAGGAGATACTTCCCAGCCTCAACCCCCACCCAAAGGTCACGTGAGATTTTCAGGGACATTGCAGTCCCTCTGGGTAGAAGATCTTGGGGTTGGCACCGTGAGTATGCTCCTCAGTGATTCACTCAACAACCTTTGCCATGGTGAGAAAGATCTGGGTCCTGTCCAAGGAAGACCCAAAGGGAGTCAGGCCAGGGAGGGAGAGTGAGCAGGACCCCAGGTTAACTTTCTGATGCAAAGTGGGGCCCATACAGTAAACATGCGAGGACCCAGAGGTGGAGGTCCAGGGCAGACCCAGGAAGGCTTCCTAGAGGAGGTAGACTTTGGCCTGCAGTTTGAAGGACCAATAGAATCATGAAGAGATGGAACCAGCCGTTAGCGTAATGGCTATGTTGCTGGACTCCCATGCAGTCGACCATGGTTCGAGTCCCAACCCTGGTGGCTTAAACTCACACCAGGCACGTGTGCATGCGTGCCCAAGATCCCAAGAGGAGAATGGAGGAGAAAGGATTGTGGCATGGCCATCCCCCTGGGGGGTGATTTCTCACTTTCTGTCTCTCTGTCTCTCTCAGTCTTTCTGGAGAGTGCATGTTCCCTATAGCCAAAACCTCTCCAAAAAAAAGAAAAGAATTGTGAAGAGAGTGGGACCAGCAATTGGCATAATGGCTATGTTTGCTGGATTCCCACGTAGTCCACAGCAGTTTGAGTCCCGGACCCGGTGGCTTAAACTCACACCGGGCGTGTGTGCTTGTGTGCCCAAGACCCCAAGAGGAGAATGGAGGAGAAAGGATTGTGGCATGGCCATCCCCCTGGGGGGTGATTTCTCACTTTCTGTCTCTCTGTCTCTCTCTGTCCTTCTGGTGAGTGCATGCGCCCTATAGCAAAAACCTCTCCAAAAAAAGATAAAGAAAAAGAAAGAAAGAAAGGAGAGGGGCACCAACCCCACCTGCTGAAGAGTGCTTTCCACTTTGACCTCATTGTATGCCCTGGCCTCCCTGAGAGGGCTGCCTCCCTGTCCGCATTTCACAGAAGATGCTCAGAGAAGCTGAGCCAGAAGACTGAGAGGCGGGACGTGATGGACTCCACTGAGAGGCCAGGCAGTCCACACACCTGTGCCAGCATGAGGTCACCCATGTGTCGGGCACTGTGTGTGGGCAGTGCGTGTGACTGTGGCCATGTGCTTCTGGGTGACATAGGTACCATGAACATGGATACGTCTTGGTCTGAGGGGCCTGGGGGTGGGCTGCCATGTACCTGAGCAGGTTCGTACGTGGAGTGTGGCTCTGCCTGCCTGCGCGCTTGTGTCTCGGAGTGTGGTTTCGTTGCAAGCGTGGCCGAGAGGGCTGTACCTGCAGTTCTGCAGGGCTGTAGATGAAGCTCCACTCAGATTGGGGCGTGGGGGGAGTTGACTTGGGCAATTTAAAAGAATCCCAAAAAAGCCAGCAGCTGTCAGCAAAGACACCTAACAAGTGACAAGGCCTCAGCTGTGAATCTCTCTGGCTTGAGAAGTCTCTGAGCTGGAGAAGCCCAGGCTCCCAGCAGGGGTGCAGGAGAGAGAACTTTGCAACCGGGAGAAACCAACAAAAGCAGCTCCTAGAGCCCTTCCCGGGCCATGGGGGCCTCCCCGCCATGTATTTGGGAGCCCAAGGGTGGAGCTGCCTACTTAAGAAATTTCAGCTTATTAACAGCAAGGCTGGGTTCTGTGCTGCTGGGGTGGACCCCTCCTGTCGGGCTGGGTGTTCTGAGATTAGAGATGGGGCAGAGCAGGGACGTGAGGGGCTGCAGGGAGTAGGTGTTCAGGACCGAAAGATAAAGAAGCAGTGAGAACCAACCACTGGATTAGGAGCCAGGGACCCAAGTTTGAATCCCAGCTTTGCCATTCATTTGCTGGGTGACTTTCATGTATATGATGGGGGGGGGGGAGGTTGTCCTCACAAAGTTAATGGAAAATATATATTATGAAAAAAGGCATTGATTTCAATTTTTTGGCACAAAAATTAACTTGTACTTTAATTTCATTTGTCCACGAACTTTTGGAAGTCCCCTCCTATTTGTCAGCTATTATAATAATGCTGCATAACAAACACCCCTCTCCTGCACCAAAACTCAGTAGTATACGACGATCAACATTTACCTTCTCACTCACTAGTCTGGGGGTCAGCTAGGGTCTGGCTAATCTTGACCAGGCTCTGGGCTAAGCAGGACTCCAGAATGTGGCATAGTTTGGTCCATTCCGTGTGTTTCCTCCTCCTCCTCGGGCCACCAGCCATGCCAGGCTTGTTTCTGTCAAGGTGAAGGATGGGGGCATGGTGGAGCCATATCACTCGAACAACCACCTGTGTGTCACTGCTCAAAGCAAGTCCCATAGCCAAGGTGGGCCTCAGTGGAGGAGGAGGGAAATCCCACCCAGAGAGTAGGCCCTGCGGAGTTACCCGGAAAAGGAGGTGGGTATGCTGTCTGTTATGTGGCTGGGAGAACTGGGGTAACTGAACCAGGCTCTTACACACACAAAAAGCACTTCCTCCCTCTGGGCCTCAGTTTCCTTGCCAGATTGAGCATCAAAACTACATGGGAGTATTTTCAAAACACAGGTTCCCGGTCATCCCACCACCACCACTACCCCTTCCAACCCACTGAATCAGAACCCCAGCGGGAAGTCCTGGGAATCTGCGTTTTTGGCAAGTGACTCGGGTGTTTCTTACTATCAGACAAATTTGAAAACCTCAGGTCTAAGTGAGTCTAAGTCCCTGTAAGCCTTCGAAGCCCTGAGGCTTTAGGGATCATAACCAACCTTCCCCCGCTTTGTTCCACGCCCCTTGAGAAGCCCCGTTCTCTCTCAGTTGCTCCGAGCCCATCTGGGAGAGCTGTGCAGCCCACCACAGCCTCCGCTCATGGAAAATGTGTATTATGAAAAAACTATGCGTGGGCGCATGTGCGTGCGTGCCCAAGATCCCGAGAGGAGAAAGGAAGAGAAGGGATTGTGGCATGGCCATCCCCCGCCCCCGGGGGTGATTTTTCACTTTCTGTCTCTCTGTCTCTCTCTGTCCTTCTGGTGAGTGCATGCGCCCTATAGCAAAAACCTCTCTGAAAAAAAAAAAAAAA
>NW_006159616.1:950092-968598 GCF_000334495.1 Tupaia belangeri chinensis | reverse complement strand
GCATCCCCCCTATAGCAAAACCCTCTCTGAAAAAAAAAAAAAAAACTATGCATAGACTTCATTTTTGCACCAAAATAAACTAGTACTTTAATTCCATTTTCCCACAAACTTTTGGAAGTCCCCTTCTATTAGTCAGCTATTTCTATAATAATGCTGCATAACGAACACCCCCACACACACCAAGCTCAGTAATATGCAACAGTCAACATTTACTGTCTCACTTTTATTATCCCTTTGGCAGATGAGGAAACTGAGGCCCAAAGAGCTCTAGTCATTTATCTAGTCCCCCAACTACATGGCCTCGGTAGGATTTTTTTCCCTTCTTTTTTTTCTTTTTTTGGAGAGGTTTTCGCTATAGGGCACGTGCGCTTGCCAGACAGAGAGAGAGACAGAGAGACAGAAAGCGAGAAATCACCCCCCAGGGGGGACGGCCACACCACAATCCCTTCTCCTCCATTCTCCTCTCTGGATCTTGGGCACACACGCACACGCACCCGGCGTGAGTTTAAGCCACCGGGTCCGGGACTCAAACCGCGGTCTACTACGTGGCAGTCCAGCGACATAGCCATTACGCTAACTGCTGGTCCAGTAGGGTTATTTTTTAAAGTTACTTATTGCTTCCATAAGAGAGAGACAGAGTGAGAGACAGAGACGGGCCTTCATGCTGTGCTCCGCCCCCAGCCTCAGCCAGCCCAGATCATGGTTGTGCATGCCCTTCACATGTACAGTAAGACCTTGGGATGCAAACCCAGAACGCACCCACGTGGGTTGAGTACTGCAGAGCATTGAGACACTGACGCACCACCACACGTGGCCCTCGCCCAGGATTTAAACCCCGCACTGCGCGGCTCCCAGTCTGTACTGGGGAAGTCACCGTATGTGCCTTGAGGATGGATATCCTGGCTGGGAAGATGAGAAAGGGACACAGGGTCTGCATCAATGAGGGCCCAACGAGAAGCTTGAGAAGATGAGGGGGACTGCAGGCAGGAGAAGCCATTTCTTCCTCGAGAATGAGAAGGGTAAGTTCTGGAAGGCTTCCTAGAAGGGGCAGCATTTGAGCTTGGCTTTAAGAATGGAGAGGCTCCTAGCAGCAGAGATAGGATAGTATAGTCAGGGAGGAAGGTGCCCTGGGGGAAGAAGGTACAAGAGGCAGCTGGGGGAGGGGTCTTCTTTCTGTTCCCCTCGGGCACCAGACCTTCTCCTGTGGGGTCTTAACACATGCTGTCCCCACTTGTCCTTCAGACCTTAGTCCGTCTGGTTGACCTTCCTGCCTTGGTCAGACACCCCCGTCCTGGCCCCAGCACCAGGCCTTGCAGTTGGCGGGTTGAAACCTTAGCCTTTTGTCTGATCTCTTAGTTCCTGGCGTCTCCCCCACCATCCCCCTCGGTGGTAGCAATGGGCCTGCTTTTGCTCAGCATGGCTTTCTTGGCTCTGAGGGGGACACGCCACAGCGAACACATAGTGAACACAGGCAGAGGGTGCGGAGGAGCGTGGGGTGACGGGGTGTGGGGAGTGTGCTAGGGCTGGGAGGCAAGGCTGGGGACCTGATTTCAGACAGATGCATGCAGTGGCCGGTTTTAAACAGACCCTGAAATTCAATATATTAATATCTGGCTTGTTGCCTTAAAAGGAAAAAGCATTTCCTTAGGGCGACAGGGTCCTTGGCTTCTGACTTCATAAAGCCATCATGCCGCCTTCCAGCCACACTGCCTGTCCAGGACGCCTTTCGGCCCATTCGCATGGCGTGCTCATGGCCCCCCAGGAAGGAGGCCCGGCTCAAAGGAAACAGGAATTGGGAGAGGTCAACAGGTCAACTACCCAGGTCCGCTGTACTGGGAGACAGCAGGGAGTCACTGTCCCCGTCTCACCCACGCTGCCATCCTGTCCCTCTCCACACACAAGGCTGCATCAGACCAGGCAGGAGGGAAGATGAGCCTCAGGGCCAGAGGTCAGGGAGAGCTTCTCTGAGGAGGTGGTACGTACGCTGAGGTTCTAATGAAAAGTGGAGACAGCCATGCAGTCGTAGAGGGTGGGGGCTGCGGCATTTCCAGGGCTCGCCCCCAGGGAGTCCATCCAGTCCTGCTGCCGCCCTCCAGAGCCACGCCGGACACAGCCTAAGCCCTTCAGGATCTCACCCTGAACAAGCTCCGAACACCTGATCTCTGCCAGGTTCCAGAGGTGGTGGGAAGGTCTGGGCTTTGGAGTCAGGCAAAAGAACCTGACTTGGAGTCCAGCCGGGCTGCTCAGCAGCACGAGGTCTTGGACAGGTCACTTGGCTCGTGACCTTTCCCCGTCTTTACGGGGCTGCTGTAAGGACTTCGGCAAATCACACGTGGTGCCTCCCAGAGCCCGGGGCAGGTGGGCCCTCAACTCAGTCACCCTGTCCTTGCTCCGGCTGTAACTGCAGCTCGCGTTTCTCCAGAGCCTTGAACGCTGACTCCTGGTGACAGCAGAACTACAGCTACACGGAGTAGACCCTGCTGTCACCTTGTTGTACAGATGAGGAAAGCCAGGTGCTGAGAGAAGTGACTTGCCCTCGGTCACCCAAGCAGGTGGCGGCTGAGCCCGAATTATGATGTGCACGTCCTCAGAAACCAGTGTTGGCCACACCCACACCCTCCGCAGAGATGAGCAGCCGTACACGCGGGCCATCCACACCCAGCCTGCCCGGGAAATCAATAGGACTAGCAGACAGGAAGCTCTCCCTCCACCAGGAGGTCCGAATGGGGCACATGGAAGAAAAGCCGTCAGCGCAGGGCTGACGAGCTCACCCCACGCAGCCCAGCCCTTTGCAAGCTGTGCAGCCAGGCTGGACAGGCACCCTCACTTGTGCGGGCCCAGTTCCCTCACCTACAGAACGGCACTGACCTGGCCTTCGGCTTTGCCACAGGACTGGAGGGACCGCCAAGCATGGATGAAGCACCCGGCACACAGTAGGTGGACCACTCGGCTACACGCCTCGCAGCTTGAAACAACACCCACCTGTTACTGTACAGTTCTCTGGGTTCGGAGGTCAGCATGGTCCCGTTTGGCTGGAGTCAGTACTGACAGAGACACGTCCCTGGCTGAAGGCACCAAGGACGGCCCGCTGCCTTGTTTGTCAGGGTTAGCAGAACTCGGCTCCAGCACCAGAGGAGGCGCACTGGGTTAGCAGAACTCGGCTCCAGCACCAGAGGAGGCGCACTGGGTTAGCAGAACTCGGCTCCAGCACTGGAGGAGGCGCACTGGGTTAGCAGAACCCGGCTCCAGCACCGGAGTCCCACTGGGTTAGCAGAACCCAGCTCCAGCACCAAAGTCCCACTGGGTTAGCAGAACTCGGCTCCAGCACTGGAGTCCCACTGGGTTAACAGAACTTGACTCCAGCACCAGAGGAGTCGCACTGGGTTAGCAGAACCCGGCTCCAGCACCGGAGTCCCACTGGGTTAGCAGAACCCGGCTCTAGCACCGGGGGAGTCGCACTGGGTTAGCAAAACCCGGCTCCAGCACCAGAGGAGTCCCACTGGGTTAGCAGAACCCAGCTCCACGTGCTGTTTCTTTGCTGGCTGCCAGCTGGGAGCTGCCCTGAGCTCCCCGAGACCCCACGTCTCCGAGAGCAACAGGGCTTCGGGTCCTCACACTCCCGCTCTCTCCCCTGACTGTCAGCTGGGAAGGTTCTCCCCCTTGAAGGAAGTCAGGCGATTAAGTTGGCTCTACCCAGGTAATCCGGGAGAATCTCTCTGTCTCAAGCGCCGTTTGGGACCTTACTCATATCTGCATAGTCCTTTCCACCTTGTAACGTAACGTAGCCACAGATCCTGGGAATTAAGGCGTGGACGCCTTTGGAGGAGCATCATCCTGCCTGTTACAGAGCTGACTTAAGTCAAGACACGTGAGCTTTGGCCGGGGCCGCAGCATCCGCCTAGTGCAAACACCTCATATAGAGAAACCAAGGCCCGGAGAGGTTCCTCAGCGGCCGCCCAAGATCCCAGAGCGGGTCCCTGGCATTCCAGGCAGCTTTCTCCGAAAGTCAACTCCCCAAAGCCCTTTCTGCCACCATGTGTCCCGCCGCACCCCCCCCAGCCATGGGGTGGGCACACAATGGCTTTATCTCCAGAACAGGCGCAAACTTGCCTGGGAGCCACGGCATGAGGGTCAGAGAGAAACAGGCAAGAGAGCTCCCGGTGAGCCCGCGCCTGGATATCCGGCACTGAGGGGGGAGCAGAAGGCCCTCCCTCTCTCCACAGGTCCCCTTTGACCTGCCCAGCACTGCAGCGCACGCACTGTGGCTGGAGTGCTATTTCAAGCTGGGCTTGGCCACATGTAGCAGGAAAAGTGACAGAGAACCACTGCCAGGACAGCGCCACTTAACCGCCACCCACCCGACGGCATGGGGCAGGGGTGGGCAGCACTGCCTACCTGGAGCCTAGGGCTGATGGGGGAGCCCGTGGTCCAGGAGGGCACACTCGCCTTTGCAGTCCAGCTGCCCTGGAGTTCTCGGCCGCTCCTGGGATTCTGTCGGACCTACTGTGTGTTTGGGGGTTGTCTGCAGCCAGCTAGTCTGAGCAGCCCTGGCTGTGACAAGTGGGCAACAACCCCGCTGTGTGAGTGCCCGCATCACACAGGGTGGCCTGAGCTCCTTCCTTGGCAATCATGGGGACCAAGACAGCAGGCAGGTATGAGCCTCAGTTTCTGTCACATTTGCATGTCCCCTAGTGGCCAAAGGAAGTCACGTGCAAGCCCAGTGTCAGAGAGAACTGGTGTTCCAGGGCAGAGAGGCAGGTGCGGGGCAGTTAATGCAGCCGGCCCACCAGGCACCTGAGACAAAGGCAGGCTTCTGTCCCTTTTCTTTTTATTTAATTGCCAGAGGACACATGCGCCCCCCAGGAAGTGAGAGACACAGAGCGAGAAAGCACCCGCTGTGGGGATAGCCATGCCGAGTCCGTCTCCTCCAGTTCCCCCTCCTGCTAGGGTTTGGGGCGCGTGCACCTGCACCAGGTGTGCTTCTCGAGCCACCAGAGCTGGGATTTAAACTGTGGCCTGCCCCATGGGATCCGGCTCCCCCCGCACAGCACTTAGCTGGTACACTACGGGGCTAGTGCGCATGTATACTCTCTCCCTCTCAGCCCACTTGCCGTCTATCACGAATAATAAATACAATTTTAAATAATAAAAAGGCCGCTGGAACTCTCAAGAGTCCTGTCCCGGGTGGTGTTCCAGCCCTAGGCCCTGGAGAAAGCAAGCAAGTGAGAAGCCAGTGCCTTGGGCTGCAGGCTGGCTGGCCTTTGAGGGAGGCCGTGTGACAGCAGGAGGGTGGGGGGACACAAGGTACGGAGCATGCCCTCATGCAAGCCCCCCACCTCCTTGGGAACTACTGCCTAAGGCCATTGCTTCAGGTCCAGCCCCCAGGGTCAGCAGACATCAGACTCCTGTAGGGGTTGGAAAGGGCAAGTGCCCACCTGGCGTCCCTCCCCTCCAGTAAATACTGGCTGAGCCACACCCTGCTCAGGGGGACCAAGGACTGAGTGAGTGAGAGCAGGCTCCCTCTCTGTCCCTCACAGTGAGTGTGAGACCGCAAGTGCTGGGGGAGAGGCAGTCAGGGAGGGCGTCTCCGAGGAGGAGACTTTGAGCTGAGACTTGCGTGAAGAGGAGGGTCTGGCCATGGAATACGTGAGAGAAAAGGTTCCTAGGCAGAGGTGCCATGGGGCCAAGGCCGAAGGTGAGAGTGAGCACAGAGTGTTGAGAGCAGAGAGCGGATGGAGACGGTGCTTGGGAGCATGGAGGGAGGTGGCTGGCCCCAGGGGTGTCCATGTTGATTCTGGGTGCGGTGGGAAGTCCCAGGCTGTGACGGGCAGTGCAGGTGTCCGAAAGGCATGGGCTCTCCAGTCGGGGCTGGGGTGGGCTCTTAGACTACCCAAGGCCCAGCACCTGCCCCACGTCCTCCTAGCTCACCAGGTGTCCTGACGGGTGGGAGGGCCAAGGCCCAGGGCAGGGGTCTCCCTTCCTCTGCACTCAGGGCTGTGGCGGTGAGGCTGTGCGAAGCCCCCAGCCTCCCTCTGGCAGTAGCCAGTGGGACCACGGCCGCCTGGCTCCCTCCCCTGACCAAAGCTCGCCTCATTCAACCCCCTCGCACCCTGACTAAGAAACTGGCAGAGGGAAGGCCATACCCCCGCTCAGCTTGGGCCCGCACTGGCCCTCCCAGGGCTGGCCAGGAGCGAGGAGCAAAGACTGCCTGCTCCCCACAGGCACACGGCCTGGCGGCCTCCCTGCACCCCTGTGGGCCACAAGCCTAATTCGCGCTGTTTCCCTAGGGCTCCATCTCCTCGCAGGGGTCACGGGGCACCACTGACCCTGTCCCCTGCCAGCGTGCCTGGTTGGCAATTGAAAATACCAGAATCCCCTGCTGACCCTCTTACAGGGAAACCTGACACCGGCGTGGGCGCGGCAGGAGGGGCGGGAGCATCCAGCTGTTCCCCTTTCTCCACCGATAATCCCCCTGGATTCCTGAGAAAGGCCTCCTGCTTGGCCCCCACTGGCCTGCCTTGATCATCTTCCTGGCAAAGGCCGCCTCCTGGCCACACCCGGGGTCACGGGGCTTAGGGGATCAGAGCCAGGTTAGCTGCCTGTAACCCAAGCTGGCCAGCTAAGCCCCCCAGGCCCAGACCCCCGTGGGGGACCGTGCGAGCCCTGCCTCCACCAGCTGCTGAGCTGCCAGAGCTGGGGTGAGCCGGTGGGCGGTGGGTGAGTCAGCGGGGGGTGGGGAGTCAGGGCCTTGGCTTTGCAACAGCAGAGTGGGTGTCCTCAAGGCCTTTTGAGTCCACTCATTTCCAGACCTCCCTGGTCAGTCTGCATCAGCTGTGGACAATGTGAGGGCAAGGACAGGTTGGACCTGCATGGACCTGGGTTCAAATCCCAGCTTCGCTGCCTGACTGTCTGACCTTGGGCAAGCGACCTCACGCCTCTGTACCTCATTTCCTCATCTGTGAAATGGCCATGACCCTAACACAAGCCTCAGAGAGTTGACTGAGGGGTACACGGGCCAGCTGGGGGGAGCATCTGGTTGGCTGTTAGCTGTGTGGCCTGACTTTGGCTGGGACTCACAGCTCACGTGGGCGCGGTCAGGATGGCCAGCTTGTTTCAGTAGAGGCTCGCAGGTTGCCACCCCTGCTGCCGACGGGACAAGGCCAGGCTCCCAGACTGGACACCAGGGCCTGGGACTCAGCCCCCACCTGCCTCAGCAGCCCAGTCTCTGGCCCTCATAGAGCTGCTTATACCAGTGAGCTGGGGAGGGCCTCGACACTCCGACAGGAAGTTTAACCTCTGCAGGAGAGAGGGGCGTGCGTGCGCAGAAGCCAGGCTGTGAGAGGCAGGTGGAAAATACATGTCCTCAGCCAGGACTCGCTGGTTTGGGTCTAGTCGCTCCCTGCTGTGTGACCCTGAGTAAGTCACTTCCCACAGACCAGCAGCCTCAGGTTCCCAGGCACCACCCAGACCTGCCAAATCAGAAGCTCTGGGGGTGGGGGGTGGGCAGTGAGTCTCCCAGAGCCCCCTGGTTAGCCTTAACACCCCTGCATGCCCGAAGGCGCGGTCTCAGGGCACGTTTTACCACCTCCTTCGTGTTGAGAGGCGGAATCGCAGGGAGAGAGTGAACAAAGCAGCCCCATCCCATGGGGCCCGGGCAAGCCCTGAAGTGACGGCTTGGGCCCACTAGGGACTCCTTAGGGCTTCCACGTTGCATGGCTCTCTGGTGCTTGGCATGGTGCCACCCTGGAGAGGGCACTCTGGGCTGGCACATGGCATGCTGGAAGGCAGGGGCTGGTGAGGTTTCCCGAGCCCCACCCCCAGCACCGTCTGGCCTCACAGTGACTCCCACCTTTACGTGGTTCCAGACTCAGCATGCCGGCTGCCCCCACTTGACAGGTGGGCATGCTGGGGCTCAGAGGGGCTGACAGGGCCTGCTCAGGGCCACGCATCAGTGAGAGGAGCAGTGGAGGCATGTGTGCCAGTCTGCGGACGCCACCCTTGGGGCTCCCAAACACTGGACAGACCACCCTTCTGGAGACTGATGGGCATGGCCTGGCCTGAGCCTCCGCAGCTGTAGCTGAGCGTGTGCGTGCGTGTAATGGTGGCTCCCCATCTAGTGGGCTCAGTGTGTGCGATGCCCCACGGGTGTGATTCAGGTTGGCAGCATGCCCCTGCCTTCCCTACCTGGCTTAGTTGGCCTCTGGGAAGGGACCCAGCATTCCAGGGAGCCCTGGAATCTCCTCACCTGGCTCCTCACCCCAGAATTATGCTCAGGCCCGTGGGGGCAGGGACCAGATATGGCTCTGGAACCTCTGGATAAAGCATCCTCCTTGTCATCGCAGAGCGCCCCCAGCCCACGCCCACCCCCGCCACACACACACCCTGTGTGATCACTGCCCGGGGGCTGCTGAGAAGATTGGGAAGCTGGGGGCTGAGGTTCTTCCTGGGCCAGCGGGAAGGACGAGCCTGCAGCTGGGATGCCCTCGACGGGCCAAGCGCCTCCAGAAGGACCTATTTTGTTGTTTTCAGTGAGAAGCTGGCCCCAGACAGGTTGGGGACAGCAACAGACGGTCCCGCCCTTACAGGGATGCCCAGGAATGGCAGCTCTGGAGGGAGGGATGGCACCAAGACCGGACACAGTCCAGGAGTTAGAGGGGCAGGAAGTAGGGCCTGCTCTGAGGGCCAGTAGGCAGCACGGCTTGGCGGGAACTCGATCCCAGGCCCCGCTCAGCTCCTCAGCAGCTGTGTGATCTTGGGGAAGTCGTTCTGAACCTCAGTTTCCTGGAAAGTGCATGGGTGTCGAGATGGTGCGGGTCAGCCGCTCAGTGCACAGTAGTGACACTCGTGCCTCCCAGCACTGACGGCATGCCAGGTGCCACACTGCACACTCTGCCAGACCCCTAATCCTGAGAGGCCTGGTGTCCCCAGCAGGACAAGGGGCCAGACTAAGGGTCAGGCAGCCCTCCCTTGGATATAAGAAGAATGAGGCCCTACGGGGATGCCCAGCCCAGGACCCAAGTCCTTCTTGAGTGTCTTGAGATGGCTTTCCACAGGGGGTGCTGGAGGGAGACCAGGCTGGCCCCAGGCGGGCCCAGCTGCAGGCAGAGGGTGGCACAGGGAGGCCAGGCGGGGCATTCACGCTACAAGGCCTGAGGTCTTCCCCCACCTGTGGTGGAGGAGGAAGCCAGGTGCAGAGGGGGCTAGCTCACCTGGGGGCACAGCCAGTCAGCGGCAGGGCAGAGAGGGCAGTCCCGAGGGACAGAGCAGAGAAGGGGAGTCTTCTCTGAGCTCCGACCCCTCAGCCAGTGCGTAAGTCCCTGGAGCGCCCGCAGTCCTGCTCCAGCTCAGGTCCGATACAGACCCAGCCCCTGCAAGGCAGGATTTGGAGTGGGGAGGAGGGTCAGCCGCAGCTTCCAGGCGTCCCTGTGCTGGCTAAGACAGGACACCTGTTAGTCACAGAGCTGCCCTGGACACAGAGAGAATGCAAAGGTGCTCCTTTCCTGGGACCAGCAGTTGGCATAATGGCTATGTCGCTAGACTCTCACATAACCAACCATGGTTCGAGTCCTGGATTCAGTGGCTTAAACTCACACCAGGTGCACGTGTGTGCATGCCCAAGATCCCAAAGGGAGAATGGAGGAGAAGGGATTGCGGCGTGGCCATCCCCCCTGGGGGTGATTTCTCACTTTCTATCTCTCTGTCTCTCTGGGGAGCTAACAGGCCCTACACAAAAACCCGTGCAAAAAAAAAAAAAAAAGAGGTGCTCCTTTCCCCCCTGTGAGTCCTAATTCCATTGGGAGGGCCCGGCCAGCCCTGCTCTGGGAAGAGCGCTGCTCTGGAGAGTGGCAGACCCGGCTTCAGGTCCTGACTCCCCACAGCTATGGATCCTCACCTGTCTATGGGGCCGATGCTACTCCCAGTCACAGTGAACTCAGAAAACAGGCCAAGAACCAAGGGCCATGCCAACACACAGTAGGTACATCGTGCTGGGCCAAGGGTGACACGCGGTAGGTGCATTGTGCCGGCTCAACCCACTTGAGGACGGAACAGATCAGCAGCAGCACATGGTGTAGTTAGGCAGCAGGAAAGGCCTGCACGGCAGGGCCCACACGGCAGGGACCGCAGGCCGGGTCAGGCCACTCACCCCCTCTCGACCTCAGTGTCCGCATCCCTAAAGTGAGGAGGCTGGGTAACTTCTTTCTAAGCGTCCTTCCTAGACTGAAACAGCTCACCTTCCTGTCTGGCCGCCTTCCTGGGAGCACAGTGCGGGGTGATGAACTGGCTGGCTTATTTCATTGAGATGAAATTTATATAACATACAACTAACCGTTTCAGTACGTGCAGTTCCATGGAGGTTAGTTTATTTACAGTCTTCTTTTAATCGCTAGAGGGCACATGCACTTGCGGAGAGAGAGACAGAGCGTCCCCCCCAGGGGGACGTGGCCACCCACAGTCCTTTCTTCCTCCACATCTTCATCCTGTCGGGATCTCGGGGGCGCACACACACACACACACACATGCACACACACGCCGTTGGGGCCAGGATTCGAACTGCAGTCAGCCATGTGGTAGCTAGCACCCAAGGCACTTAACCACTGTACTACAGGGCCAGCATGGTACTTCTCTCCTATCTGCAGCCACCACCTCTATCCAGTTCCAGAACACCCCTCAAAGAAAAACCTATAGCTGGCATTCCTCACTTTCCCCTGCTCCGCCCCTGCCCCCAGCCCTGGCAGCCACCAATCCATGTTCTGGCTATGGATTTACCTATCTGAGTATTTCACGCAAAGAGATTCAAACAATTCATGATGGTGTGTGCCTGTCTTTCAGTTAGCACATCTTTGAGGCTCATCCACGTGGCATCAGTACTTTATATTCCTTTTCATGGCTGAGTAATACTCCGCTGTATGTGTTCACCACAATGTTCTCTCTCCATTCATTGGTTGATGGATGTTTGGATTGTTTCCACCTTTTGGCTGTCGTGAATAGCGCTGCTTTAAATGGTTGTGTGCAAGTATTTGCTAACGTGCCTGTTCCGGTTCTTCAGAATATATATAATGCATAGTTTCATTTACTGCATAGACACTCCATGCAAATCTGTGGAAGGAATAATAGGTTGCCCACCTTCTCTGCTCCCACAGTCCCCTCTGCTGGCCTCCCCTAGAGCCCCTGTCGTCATGTCTAGGCTCTGTGTGTCCCCTGGTCCAGTAGACTGGAACCTCTAAAACAATGAAGGCTATCTAGACCAACCCACTGGGGCCCAGGCCCGCAGAAGGGAGCCAGTGCATCTCTCCTGACACTTGCATGACTGAGCTTCCCCAGGGACAGCTGAAGCTGTCGGTGTCTGTAATCTGGAAGTGCCAGGACAGCCCGGCTGCAGCATCCCAGCCCTGCCTGAGCCCCTCTGTCCTCCGTCAGCTGCTGCGTGCCCCTGGCCAGACGCCTTCCCCTCTCTGGTCCCACAGGGTCCCATCTGTCTGAACACGGGAGGTTGGGCCAGAAGCTGCATCTTCTCATGCCTGCCCTGACTCCTGACCTCTGACCTTTCTTCCAGCTCCGTCAGCTGTGTCCATCATGCACCAGGTGAGCCGCACTGTGGACAGCATCACCCTGTCGTGGTCCCAGCCGGACCAGCCAAACGGTGTGATTCTGGACTACGAGCTGCAGTACTATGAGAAGGTACTACATCCGGGGCCTCTGTCTCTGCCCCCGCCCCAGGGCCCCCTGCCGGCTGCGGTGGGGGACTCTGCCCTCCCAGGTGGGCCACCAAGACCCCTTCATCCCGAGTTCAGGGGGCCTGATCCTGAGCACACCTGCTTGTCCAAAAAGGCACCTTTAGTGAGGACAAATCAGCCATTCCCCTGTTCTCCCACCTCGGGGGGTCCTGTCGGGGTGAGAGCTGTGTCCTCCCTCGGGGCTCTGATTCCCGGCTGGCCCGTTTTCGTTTATTTGTTTCCATTCCCCTGAGACCCCTGTGACTGGGGAGGAGGTGGTTTCTCTTTGTGCTTTTCCATCAGACCCTTATGTGTCCCTCCAGGGGCCCAAGGCTGGAAGCCACTGCATCCCTGCGTGTGGATGAGGCCACCTTCCTCATATGGAGAGGCAGGGACTGCACCCGGCATAGCCCTGGCCGTCGGCAGGGCGGGGGCGCTTCCTTTCCTTCCTCTGCTGCCCGTCTGCTGTCGGTGGCCGAGGGCAGTGAGTGATAAGCAGGGGGTGCGGGCCTGCAGGGATAGGGATTGGGGGGACACAGCAGCTGGCACCCACGCAGCTAGACGTCAGGGGCCCAGAAGCTCTTTTTCTGATGACCTCTCACCTCTCCCCCAGGCACCAAAGAGCTGCAAGGGCTCCTGGGAAAGGACTCCCTGGGCTTCCATTCAGAATAAGGTGTCATGACAGACAGCAAGTCCTTTGGTTGAGGGCAAGCCCGCTGGTAACCAGGAATGGATGGAAAGGCTCCCCCTAAAGGCTGGAAGGGACAGGTGGAGACCGGTCCAGCAGCCCCTGCAAGCCTTTGAGTGCTGGACCAGCTCATCTGGCGAGTCTCCGGGCTCTTCAAACACCAGCCTCCCCAGCCCGCCTCTGTCCGCTGTCCCCTGGCCCGGCCCCTCCCCTCGCAGCGTGTTCTGAGAGGTCGGGGGCACGCCCTTTCACCACCTTCCCCCCTCTCCGCACCCTGGCCTGGCACCGAGGGCAAGGCACTTGGTCAACACCCAGTGAGCGGGTGAATGAGTCCCTGCCTGAGGCCCATGGCCTGTGGCCCGGCCACTGCAAATGCTCACCAAAAGCCCTGAGTGGCCACAGGTCTTCATGCTGCTTCATGCTGAGTGGCCACAGGTCTTCATGCTGCTCCCTCACCCATGCACTGTGCTGCCCTTACTCCCCCACCCTCACCTCTGCCCCCAGAATCTTCAAGGCCCCACTCAGTGCCACCTCTGCGGGGACATCTCCCTCACAGAGCCTCTGCCCTCTCGGTGCACCGAGGCCTGGCAGTTAGTGCCTGGGTCTGCCCGCAGGCAGGGACACTGGGAGGTGAGCTCTATGAATGCACAAGAGCAGGGCCAGCAGGTGGCATGGTGGTTAAGGGGGCTGCGGTTCGAGTCCTGGACCTGGCAGCTGGAAAAACACGCCAAGCACGTGTGCGTCTATGCCCCCAATCCTAAGAGAATGGAGGAGAAGAGACTGCAGTGTGGTCGTTCTCCTGGGGGGGTGATCTCTCATTCTCTCTCTCTTTTTCTTTGTGGTGAGCACATGTGCCCAATAGCAAAAAGGAAAAAAAGAAAATGAGGGAGTGTGTGGAAGTTGGACTGAGTAGGAGGCTGGATGCGTGGACAGTGGACAGGGGAAGTCCCTGCATCCAGCCCACTCCCTGCCCTCACCTCTACCTGGCTATATCCAACTCATCCTTTCCAACTACAGCTGCCACATCACCTCCTCAGAGACGCCCTCCGCCACTGCCCAGACCCCGTCCAGGGTCCCCACTTCTTCGGGTAGCACTTGTCACGATTGCTAGGCACGTCCGTCTCTACATGAGCTAGACAGTAAGCCCCTTGAGGGCAGAGACTCGCCATTATCCCCGCGGGCCCAGCATCTGGCGCCCAGTAGGTGCTCACCAGGTGTTGGTGGAGGACTCAAGGAAGTGACTGCCCACGGGTCTGAGCGGTGGGAGCTGCCAGGAAGCGGATCCGCCCTAGCTGGGCCAGGAAGGCCGAAGGCCTTGTCCTGCGGAGCCTGCTGCTCCCTGGCTCAGGAAACCCAGGCCCTGCAGGACCAGCGTTCCTGCTCCCTCCAGCAGGGACAGCTTAGCCGCTCAGAATCCAAAAAAAAAACTAATTAAGAAACTTTGTGATTAAATGAAACTGAAAGCGTTGGTCCCCAAAGACGGGAGCGGAAACGAGGAATCCCGGCGCAGTCCTGCCTGCGACCCATTTCCTACCACCGCGCAGGCCTGGGAGGAGTCAGGAGTGCCAGCAGGAGGGGGGCTCTGCCCTACCTTCTGCCCGCGTCCCCAGGCCCTCCGGGGGTAGGGGCAGGACCAGTAGGCTCTGCCCTTAGGCAGGAGCACTCTCTGTGTGCTGACACGCCCTCCCCACCTCACCCCTCCTCACGGCAGGGCCCTTCACCCCAGACAGGGGCCAGACAGGCCCAAGTCTGCTGGGCTTTCACCGTCACTAACTAGGAAACCAAGGCACAGAGAAGTCACGCGACGTCTCCCAGTGCAGGGCTCCATCTGTTCCCAAGGATGCTTCTGGGATGCGTATTAAGACGGAGACAAGACCAGCCCCTGAAATTTCAGGCACTCGGGCATGGTGGTGAAGGCTCTGGACTCCTGCATGGCTGACCGTGGTTTGTGTCCCAGACCTGGCGGCCTGAATCACAGTGGGCGTGAGTGTGTGTGTGTGTGTGTGTGTGTGTGTGCGCGCGCGTGCACCCAAATCCCAGGAGCATGGAGAAGGGATTACAGTGTGGCCATCCCTCCTGGGAAGTGATTTCTCACTTTCCCTCTCCCTGTCGAGCACACATACCCCCATGGCAAACACCTAAAAAAAAAAAAAAATTACATTTTACAAAAGCAACAAAGAACAGTCCAGGCACCAATGGCCAAAGAGGGGCAGGACAGAGGGCCCAGCAGCCTGGCATACGGTGTGTGGGGACATGACCTTTTGATAGCTTTTGATAGCCCTTCCCACCAAGGCCCGGGCTGCAGAGAGGGGTAGCTGGCACCTGCCGGAGGGGAGATAGACACTGAACCATTCCATTTTCAGACAGCGCCTTCGGGCCAGGCCCTAACTGAGCTGGGCGTCACGAATACCGAGAGTAACAGACGACCCCGCAACTTCAGGGACTTTACGCTCGAGGGGGAAAGGCAGACTGGACACAGCTGGCCGCGAGACAAGGTGTGATACTAGTCACAGCAGGGCCAGCGAGGGTCCCCTGGGACCCCAAGAAGGGACCCACAATTTTGCGAGGGGTGAGGGGAGCCTTTTTTGGTGACATGGGAGCTATGCCTTGACAGTGCTAGGAGTCCACCAGACAGACCCGCGGGAAGAGCAGAGGCCCTCCAGGCAGCAGGAACAGTACACGCGAGGGCCCTGGGGCAGGACCGTGCGGCTGCACTCAGGAACAGAGAGGGTGAGGACAGGGAAAGCAGCGGGGGAGGAGGAGGGCCGGCTCGTGGAGGCCTTCCCAGCCCTGGGAGTCTGGATTCCATTTACAGTATGATGGGAAAGTTCTGGAATGATGTGATCTGACTCAGATTGTTTTAAAGATCCCCGTGGCATGCTGAATGAAAAGCAGACTGCAAGGGGTCCTGCAAACACAGGGAGACCCCGGACAGGACTCTCGGGGATACCCAGTGAGAAATGGTGGCAGGGCCAGCAGGGGCGGTGAGACGCCGACACACTCAGATAAGTTTTTAAAGCCCAGGGTCTGGGGGACTGTGCAGGATGACTCCCAGGGATGGAGTGCCTTTTTCCAGGGCAGGTGTGGCTCTGTAGTTCACAGGTGTAGGTGTGGTGTTTGCTGGGGCAGGCGGACAGACAGCCAGGACAGCAGTGAGCAGACGGGAGCGTGCACAGGGAAACCAGAAGCAGAAGGGTCCAGGGCCATGTCGAGATCTTTTGCTTTGTGAATTTTTTAAATTTTAAATGTTTTGTTTTATTTTGTTTTGTTAGTTTTTTGCCATAGGGTGCATGCACTCACTGGAGCGGTGGGGGAGAGGGAAAATGAGAAACCAGCCTACACCCCCAGGGAGAGTGGCCACACCGCTATCCCCTGTCTGCCCTTCTCCCAGGATTTTGGGCACACATGCGCACACGCCCAGGGTGCTCTCCAAGCTGGCAGGCCCAGAGCTTGAGCAGCCCGCCCTGTGGGAGTGTAGCGCTTTAGTCACTGCGCTACCTGCTGGCTCCACACGTTGAGACTTCAGGAAAAGATAGGAGTCGGTGAAGGTGTCAGGCACCGGCAGAGGGCTAAGAGGAGGACCAGGGGTGCTTTCTGTTCCTGACCTGTCAGGCAAGCCGTAGCATCGCAGCCGCCACCCCTACCTTCCAGAATCATCCTGTCCCTGCGGAGGGACGGCCAGGCTGCGTGGTGAGATTTATCCCTGGCAAATCCATAGCTGGCTCTCACCAACACTTTGAATCCCCTCTGGGCCTGCAATTGATTTCTCTGGTGACGGCTCCAGATCTTTCTAGGAAGGGAAGAGATCCTGAGCACCGCCACCCAGCCCCGGGCTCTTTCCCACTCCTGATCTTCTGTAGAAAGGGCTCCTTTGGACCGGGCTCTCTGCGTGGCCCTTCCCCAGCTCCACTGGGACTTCCCAGCCTACGCGGAGCCCAGAGCTGACAGCCACTTGGCCAGAAGCTCCAGGCTGCTGCTGGTGAATGGCGTTAGCGTCTCTGTGGACCTATGGCCGGCCAGCCCACTAAGCAGTGCTCCAGAGGAAGTGGCCTCCTGGCCCCAAAGCACCTGGGTTCCTGCGCCCTTCCACTGGTAGTTTAGGAAGAGGGTCCCCCAGGACCACCTGGGGTAGATGGGTCCTGATGGGCCACGGTGATTTCTGTGTTTATGCCAGAAATGTCTCCTCAGCAGCAGGTGAAAGGGAGGACATTTCAGGCAGAGGGAGCAGAGTCTGGGTGGGGGTGGGGGCTCTGAAAGTCAGGGTGTGTTCAGGCCACCGTCCAGTGTGCCCAGAGCTGGGTCCACTCACTCATCCCCTTTGCTGTGTATTCGTCCACCCAGCGAGCACTGGGGAGGGCGTCCTGCCGCATGGCGGTGGCGAGGCCCGGGTGATGGCCGCCGTGGACTGAGTCCTGTGTGCAGTAGAGACCGCACTGCAAGCGTCCCCCCACGCTCTCCTGCTGAGTCTCCAGACACCCCGTGTGGTCTCCACTGCTGTTACCCCACTTCAGAGATGAGAAAACTGAGGGTCAGAAGGCCAAGGGCATGCCCCCCGTGCCTCGATGGCCCTGTCTCCGCAAGGACAGAAACTGCGGACTAATGGTTTCATGCTGCGTGGCCTCCCAACGCTCACTGGAGCTTAATCACTGTTCAGGGGAAGGCACTCCAGAGACAAGGGAGGCCGAAGGGAATTGATGTCCCTGGAGTGTCTCCGCCGTGCCAGGCACTCCCTGATCAGATGTTATCTGCACAGCCTGGGGTTGGCGTTTACTCTTCTGTTTCCTGGAACAGAAGGGGGCTCAGAAAATGAGGGCTCTTTCCCGAGCTCACATTTGAAACAGCCCCCAGCCCCCTGCTTTAGAGGAGGGGTCTTCTCAGTTCCACACACTAGAGTCATCTGTGGCACCACTTCCTTCTCCTCTCCCTTGCATCATCAGGAACATAAAAACTCCAATGCCCCTTAAGTAGGCACCCAGTCTATGGAATTGAACCCTTTTCAATCCCAAGCAGATCCCACGTTGGACAGTGGCACCTAGAGGCCAAGTCTGTTACTGCACCCCAAGCTTTGTGGCTCCTGACTAATGTAGTGTTCGTTCATTCATGGATTCGATAGTTAATGAGCACCTACTGTGTGCTGAGCCTGCGGGTCTGGAGATGAACATGACCTACGGATAGGAAACCCTATCCTTAGAGAAGATGGACGTGTGTATCAGAACAGCAGACAGGAGGGGAGACAGTGGGCCTGCAGCCCCGCCCGGGATATCTGGGAGGCCTCCCCAGCAGAGGCAGCACCTTGTGCTGTGTCTTGAACAATGAGTAGGAAACTGCCAGCCAGACGAGGAAAGGATCTCAGACAACAGTGCTTGTCAAAGCGTCGAGTGTCCAGGGAAAAAGCAAAGCTGCAGATAAAATACAGGACACAAGATTACGTCTGGATTCTAGAAAATACTTTTTGCATAAGTATGTCCCAGATTTTGCATGGCATATACTTACACTAAATACTGTCTGTTGTTTCTCTGAAATTCAAATTTAGCTGAGCATCCTGCATCTTCACTTGCTAAACTGGAAGCCCTATCAGGGAGGGGGGCAGTGGGTGGGGGTGACTGGAGCCCAGAGGACACGAGGGATGTGACAGAGGACAGTGGCAAGGGGTAGGCTCTGAAGATGTGAAATGCCAGGCTAAGGAGCCGACCTTCACCCTCTGGGCACTGGAGCAGGACTCTGTGCAGGACCCTGTGCTTGGTACAAGGAAACCAAACAGCCCCTCCCTCAGAAGCTTGCAGTTAAGGGGGCAAAGGGGGATGGCAGAGACCCTCCTGTCGCACCTGCAGCAAGTGCTCCAGGATGCAGAGGAGGGAGAAGCATATCTGGCTGGGAAACCAAGGAGGCTTCCTGGAGGAGGAAGCAGATTACCTGGTTCAGGAAAAGAGATTCCTGCCCCATAAGAACCATCCATGCCTGCCCCGCATAGGAGTAGGGGCGGAGGTGCTCTGCTCCCAGGTCAGCCTCTTCCAGAGCCCCCACATCTTTCTCACCTCCTCACTTTTGCACCTGCTGCTCCTTCTGCCAGGCATGCCCCCGTGGCCCGGGAGCCTGCTATTGCC
>NW_006159616.1:931973-949808 GCF_000334495.1 Tupaia belangeri chinensis | reverse complement strand
CCTTCGGCCAGCAATGCCCCCGGGGCCCGGGAGCCTGCTATTGTCAAGACTGCACTGCAGTAACTGCCCTCCCCCAATCCAGGGAGCTCTTCCTGACCTCACCTGGTATGCCCCACCCCGGCCAGGTCACATGCCCCCACACCATTGTGTAGGAAGCCAGCAGTGGAGTTCTGCTTCTCTCAAAAGAGGGGGCATTAGGTCCTAGGTGCCCAAAGACATGGACATTAGGCCTGGTCCCATGAAAGAGACTGATTTTGAGTCTCAATGCAGCCACCAAGTGTTGAGTGTGACATGAGCAAGTTTCCATTTCTGGGCTGTGGTTCTTGCTTCACTGAAGTGTGCAGAGGCTGACTGGAGGGTTCGAAATTTCTATTTCATCCACAGCATAGGGCAGAGGGAGGGCAGCAGGAGTGAGTAAGGTGGACTTTGACTGTCTCCCAGATCTCAGGCTAGTCCTTAGGGTCCACACACTAATTACTCCTTGTGTGTATCAGTCAGCTATTGCTGAGATAACAGTGCAAAACAAACAATCCCTCCAACCTAGTGCTTTATAAATGGCCATTTTTCTTGCTCATGGATTTGTCCCTGAGGGTGAACTAGAGTAACCCATGTCAGCCTTGGAGTTGGGTTTCTGTTGTGGAGCCAGCCCCTCTCGTGGCAACAGGCAGAAGCGCAAGAGGCCAGGCCTAATCAGCAAACACACGTAAAGCCTCTGTTTGCACCACGCCCACTAGAACATTCCAGTGACCAATGTAAGTCACATGGATAAGTCCAACGTCCATGTGGGAGAGAAAACACCCTCTGCCTATTTTGGGGGTAGCGTTGCAAAGCCACATGGCAGATGGCTCCGGTGTGTGATTCTGTCACAGGGAGAGAGGGACAAGCTGGGAACCACGGATGTTATGACGTGGGCTCTGGGAGCACTGTGGGCGACAGCTAACCGCCTTCTCTGTCTCTCGGCAGGAGCTCAGTGAGTACAACGCCACAGCCATAAAAAGCCCCACCAACACGGCCACTGTGCAGGGCCTCAAAGCCGGCGCCATCTATGTCTTCCAGGTGCGGGCTCGCACCGTGGCCGGCTATGGGCGCTACAGCGGCAAGATGTACTTCCAGACCATGACGGAAGGTGAGCAGAGCCCCGCGCGCAGGAGGAGGGCACTGACCCGGCAGTCGGGCAAACTCCAGGGCTACCGTTGCTATCAAGTGCCTTTGTGCAACTCATTAAAGGCACCCCCCCCCCTTGTAGACGTCGACCCTTGCTCCCTCCCGGCTGTGAAACTTCTTGCACTGTACAGACTGCACAGCCATGCCGAGAGGCCGTCTCTGTGTCCCACAAAGGATCGTGTCTCCTGCGTTACCATCATGTTAGCCAGGCCAGTTCCTTTCCCAGGGCCCTGAGGAGCTCAGCCCTCGCTTGCAGAGATACTCTGGGCAAGTCGCTTTCACTCCTTGGTTAGCCTAGACTGCTAGTCATTTATAAAATGAAAGCCTTATATTCAATCTGAGCCAGTAAACCTGATTTATCCACATGTGACTCCAGTGACTTGCAGTTGGACTGAGAAGCATCCCAAAGCCACGTACGAGTTCAACTTAAAGAAATACTGGGATAGATTAGTAATGTCTGTCCTGGTCAAGGGCGAAGACATGGGGCGCTGCGGCCCATGAGTTCTGTGTGTTTCCCAGTCTGAGACGCCATGCCCTAAGCACCATTCCAGCTCGAGGCATCTTTGAGAAGCAGCACAGCATAGACAATGTGTAGACAGACACATGGGGATTCCAGTGCTGGTTCGGCCCTGACCGTGTGGCCCTGAACCAGTCACCAGACCTCTCTGACCCTCAGTTTTCTCATCCTCAGTGGGAGTGGTATAAGTTATCTCATCGTCACCACCATCCTCAACCTAGTGTGGACAAGGCCGCTAGCACAGGATTGGCATTAGATCTCACGCGTGCTCAGTACTCACTGTACGGCAGCTGGGTCAGAGCTGCCATCGCCGAGTCTGGGAGCCCTTGCACCAGGCAGCTGAGCTCCAGGGCCGCCGTACCGGTGACCAGACCCCTGGATTCTTGTCTTATCACAGAATCCTCCTGGATGACCCGCCATCTCTCCCGGCACACACCTGCTCTGTCAACCATCCCCCCTCTCTCGTGGCCAGCTTATTTCCTAAGTCCTTTTCCCTGTTGGATGAGTGCCACTGACTGGGGACGGAAGGACTGTCCCAAAGTTCTTTATTCATTCCGTGAGTGGCGCTGGGCCCTGCCACATGCCAGGCCACGCGTGGGCGCTAAGGACCCAGAGCTGGCCAGGTCCGTGAGCACGACAGGCTTCTGTTCTAGCCAGGGAGGCGGAGGAGAAGAAATGATCGTTTTAAATCAGAAGCGATGATGGTGTGGCCGGCGTGGAGAATGCTGTACTCAGTTTCCGAGAGCCAGGCTGAAGCGAAGAGCACCTGATACACTCTCTGCCTAAGTGCCCGGCTTCCGGGGAGGCAGACCTGGGCTCCACCGCTGGCTTTGGGCGCTTCCTGTTTGGTTTGAGGCACACCATGGCCTCGCTAAGCCTCAGTTTCCTCCTCTGTGCGGTGGGGCCGCCGTAGGAACTACACCATGGGCTCGAACAGGCACGGTTCCCGTGTGCGGACGGTGTGCCGAGTAGGGCTTTACACAAGCCCGAGGTGGCGCTGGCAGTCTCCCATTCGACAGATGAGGGAAGGGAGTGCCTGCCAGAGCTCAGACAGACAGCAAGCGGCACTGTCAGGCTTCAAACCCAGGGAGTCCGTCTCCCGGCATCTGCTTTTAGCTGCCTCTCTGGATGTGTCAGCTATTAAAATGACTGAGGTTTCTGAACACCATCACGAGGTAGGTGTTACTGTGCCCATTTTCACAGATGAGACACTGAGGCTCAGGGTTGTTTGTGAACCTGCTCGAAGTGACACCTGTTCTTGGCACAGGCATGTGATAGGGACTCCTGGGGGGCTCAGGTTTCGGGGTGGGGGGCTCCCGAGCCGGCCTGAGCTCCCCGCCTGTTTCTCCGCAGCCGAGTACCAGACAAGCATCCAGGAGAAGCTGCCACTCATCGTCGGCTCCCCCGGCGCCGGGCCTGCCAGCGGAGCCCCAGCCAAGCTCCCAGGAGACCCTGCCACTCATCGTCGGCTCCTCGGCCGCCGGCCTGGTCTTCCTCATCGCTGTGGTTGTCATCGCCATCGTGTGTAACAGGTGGGTGGCTGTCCCCAGGCCTGGCCCACACCTGACTGTTCAAGATGGCTGCTGTCCCGCGTCCAGCATTCCCGAATGGAGGGCCACTCCCAGCCTTGCCTGGGCCCTCGAGTGGCCGCCCGCTGCCCTGCAGTCACCACAGCTGCCCACTCCCTCGTCTGGCATTGCCCTACCCAGACCTCTGCTCAAAGGGGTGGCATGTCACTGACACGCAGCACGAAGGGGCCTCTCAGAACCGAGGAGCGACAAGACTGCAGGATGCTGGGAGCAGAGGGGACGGAGGTGGGAGGCAGGTTGCCCCTTTCCTGCAGAGGTGCCAGGACGATGGGGAGGGCTGAGACCAGGCGTGGGGCAGGGCCTCCCGAGCAGCTAGCACCGCACGACCTGGTGGGCCCGGGAGCCGTCTCTGACCTCCACTGGCATTATCCAAGACACTGCCTCCGTAAAGAGCGGCCTGCTTTCATACAAATGGAACTGGAGGCCGGGGGACAGACGCCCCGGGTGTCCGAGGCCAGGAGTCACAGCAGCAAGATGGCTTTACTCTTACGAGGGGTGTGGCTGGAGAGAGACAGGAGAGGGTGAGCCTGGACTGGAGGTGGGAGAGTGGGAAGGGACGACGAGGCCAGGCCAGGCAGGGAGCCCCCTGGCATGGGCGTGGCTGGGAGGTTCTGCCCACCCTCCTGCTGTCAGCTACTGTGGCTCCCAGCTCCCCGGCTGCCTGCAGGTGGCTCCAGCCCTGTGCTCTTGTTCCAGAAGACGGGGCTTTGAGCGTGCCGACTCGGAGTACACGGACAAGCTGCAGCACTACACCAGCGGCCACAGTACGTACTCGGCCTGGCGGGCACCCTGCCTGCACTCGCCTCTCCAGCTGTGCTCTCACCCCGCCCGCCCAGCCGCTCTCTCGCCTTGCACGTGCTCTCCCTCCCCTTCTCTTGACCCCTGGAGTCCCCACTCATGCCTCTGGCCTCAGCAGACACCAGCCCTTCCGCGCAACCTCCCTGCCCCGGGGCGTCGGGCCCTCACCTCTCCTCGCTCTCCACCCTTACAGAGGGGCCCTGGAGTCCTGTACCTGGGGCTCAGCATGGTGCCCAGCACAAGGCAGGCCCTCCATGTGTACTTGCTGGAAAAACAAATAGAATGTCAGGCCAGCAGGTGGTACGGTGGTTAAGATAACTGGATCCCACATGGCCGACCGCGTGGTTCGAGCCCCAGACCCGGCAGCTTGAAGAACATGCCAGGCTTGTGCGCATGTGTGCTGGAAGGAGGGAGATGGAGAAGGGACTGGGCGTGACCACCCCATGGGGCGCTTTCTCACTCTCTCCCTCTCTCTCTCTCCAGTGAACATACATGTCCTCTGGCAAATAAAAAATGAATGAATGAATGAGAGGAGATGCTGAGGACCCCAGGCTGTGGCTAGGAAGTGAGAGACAAAGGCAGCAGAGCCCCTCCCTCCCTGGGGACTTGTGTGACGGCTGCTTCCCCCTACCCAGGGCCTCCATTCCCCCCACCGTCCATCCCACGTCAGGCCAGGCTGGGGTATGTGTGCTGCACACCCACCCAGGCAGGCGTCCACCCGAAGGGCCAAAGAGAAAAGCAGCCTCAGCCCCCCCGACCTTGGCAGATCCGGTGGTTAGGGTGGCAGGAGGAAGCCCAGGGTTTCCCCGAGGGCGGCCTCTGGGCAAGGAGGACCGTCATCCCCTTCCACTCCTCACGCCCCTCATGGCACCGCGCCAGGCACTGTTCTCGGTGCCAGGGGCATCCGAGTAGATGGAGGAAGTCCGTTCTAGTGGAAGGGCAGGGAATAAGGACTTACCGAAGAAAGCGAGGGAGCGTCGCACAGGAAGGCGAAGGTGAACGGCTGATGGGCTGAGCCATGGGCCAGGGGGGCACTGGATTATTCCATTTGTTATTTTCTTTCTTTCTTTCTTCCACGAGCAAAAGAGAGACAGACAACAGCCATCCCAACAGGGTCTCGATGCATGACCCTCCCCAGTGCCAGCCCGATCACGGGCACAGGTGCCTGGCACACTGCAGGAGGTCTCCGGACATGAACCTGGGACCCTCCCCTGTGCACTGGCCATGCAGCGCACGACTGTCCGGCCCCACGTGGCACTTCTATTTTTTAAAAGAGATTTTTGCTATAGAGAGACAGAAAGCAAGAAATCGTCCCCCAGGGCGGGTGGCCGCAATCCCTTCTCCTCCATTATCCTCTTGGGATTTGGGGCACACATGCACACATGCCTGGCATGAGCTTTAAACCGCTGGATCTGGGACTCAAACTGTGGTCAGCTATGTGGGAATCCAGTAACGTAACCATGGCGCCATCTGTTGGTCCCAGGTTGCACTTTTAAATAAGAGATTTGAGGTTGGCCTCGGAAGAGAGTTTTAATTTGAATAAAGGTACAAAAAGCTGGGGGTGAGCTGCTCAGAGTTACCTGAGGAAGAGGCATCATTCCAGACAGAGGGAACAGGCCGTGCAAAGGCCCTGAGACAGCACAAGCCTGGCAGGTTTGAGGAAGAGTCCAGCGTGACCATGCAGAGGGCAGGGCGGGAGATCTGAGGGAGCCAGAGCATGCAGACTCCATCAGCCACAACACGGCCTTGGCTTTCTCTCAGCATGGACTAGGAACTGCCGGAAGGTTCTAAGCAGAGGACTGGCAGGCTCCGAGTTATGGTCTTGGCAGGGCTTTACTGGTGCTGCACACAGAGTGGACCAAAGGGGTTGAAGCGGGGAGACGGCGAGTGCGGTGGTAAGACCAGGTGGCCGTGGAGGAGGTGGTGGGAAGGCACCGAACGCTGACCCATTGTGGAAGGAGGGCTCCTAGACGTGGTGCTGGCCTGAGTGGGACCTGCTGCAGGACAGTGAGGTCCGGACGTTACTACGCCTCTGGGCCTTAACCTTCAAAGGCTTCCTTTAGCATGAAAGTTCCTGGACTTAGAAATAGTGTTAGAGAGGGCCAGCCCCATAGCACAGTGGATAAATGTGTAGAGAAAGCTAGATCCCACATGGCCAACTGTGGTTCAAATCCTGGCCCCAGCAGCTTGAAAAATATGCTGAGTGCAGATGCACCTGTGCCCAGGACCCTGACGGGACAGCAGTGTGACAGTCCGGGCCACGCCCACCGCGAGGGGTGCTTTCTCTTTCTCTTTCTCTCTCTCTCTGGCAAGCGCGTTCACTCTGGCAATTTAAAAAGAGTATTGGATGTCAGTGTAAAAATAATTAAACCATTGCACTTTCCAGAAGATAAATTTAGGTAACTATTTAGCAGATACGGAGGTGGAAAAGGACTTTCTCAGCATAAAAGCCCAGGATCACCCAAAAAAGATGAACACATTTAACTACACAGAAATAAAAATCACCTATACATTAAAGATAAGTCATAGGGACCAGCAGCTGGCGTAATGGCTACGTCGCTGGACTCCCATGTAGCCGACTGCAGTTCGGTCCCGGACCCAGTGGCTTAAACTCACGCCAGGCGCGTGTGCGTGCGTGTCCAAGATCCTGAGAGGAGATTGGAGGAGAAGGGATTGCGGCGTGGCCATCCCCCCTGGGGGGTGATTTCTCGCTTTCTGTCTCTCTGTCTCTTTCTGGCGAGTGCACGCGCCCTACAGCAAAAACCTCTCAAAAAAAAAAAAGATAAGCCATAAATTACATTACACCCTCCCACCCCCAAGTAATCATATCAGATGTGTTTCTTTATTTAATCCTTATCGTTTCCCACTTTGCGGATAAGGAAACTGAGGCACAGAGGTGGCACGGCTGCCCAGGAGTGGAGCTGGGCACCAATCCGGCCGTCTGGGTCCGGAGCGCCTGCTCTAAGCTCGTCCGGGCTGCCTGAGTTCTGCTGAGCCGGAACAGCAAGCAGCCCGTGCACCCCACCACCTGGACCCGTTTGAGAGCCCCGTTCCTTGGAGTGTGCGGCAGTAACAAGGCAACGGGGAGATTTATTTTTAAAACAGGTTGCAGGACTTGTTCACAGATCAACACATTTTAAAGCCCAAGTTCCTGCTCCCTGCGTCCTGGGCTGCAATGTTAGATCACAGCAGACTTTGTTCTCTTCAAAGCGCAGCCAGCCCTGTGATCCTCGAACCGCCCTGCAGCCCTGCGAGGCCAGGACAGGAGGAAGCTGAGGCCCGGAGCGTGTGTGACTGGCTGGCCACCAGCACGGCCCAGGCAGCAGGGGCCAGGTGCCCAGGCCTGTGGTGCCTGGTGGAGAGCCAGAGGGACTGACCTGGTTCTCATCCCTGCCGCTGGCCAGCAGGGTCACCTTGGGGGAGTCCTTGAACCTCCCTGGGCCTCAGCATCTTTGTAGAAGTAGCCCAAGTGATGCTTCTTCCGCTGGGTGGCGAGGAGTACTGAATGAAGGGCTGTTAGAGTGCTTTGTAATAACAATATTGTAATAACAATATGCCAACTCTTCTTTACAATGGGGAACAATCATTCAGCGTTTCCTTTATACCATCTAAAGGGCTCGTAAGCCCTTTACAAAATATGCTCCTTCGAGCCCTGGACCCGGAGACTTTGAAAATCATTCTGGACATGTGTGTGTGTGTGTGTGTGTGTGTGTGTGGGTGTGTGTGTGTGACCAAAACACTGAGAGGAGGACAGAGGAAAAGGGAGTGCTGCTTGGCCATCCCTCCTGGGTGGTAATTTATCTCTATCTCTCTGTCTCTCTCTCTGTCTCTCTCTCTCTCTCTCTCTCTCTCTCTCCCCCTCCCTCTCTCCAGTGAGCAAAAATTTAAAACATAAAAGAAAAAGAAATTCTCATTTAGTCCTTGCAATTCCCTGGCAAGGCAGGTACTCAGTATGCCCGTTCTGGGATGAAAAGTGAGCCCAGAGGTTAAGTGAGTGCCCAAGGACCCACAGCTGGAGCCGTCGTGTGCTTCGGCCTGGGTCAGACATAAAGCGGCTATTCATGACCATTCTTTTTAGTTTTTGCCATAGGGGTCATGCACTTGCCAGAGAGAGAGGGCAAGTGAGAAATCACTCCTTGAGGGATGGCCACACCACAGTCCCTTCTCCTCCATTCTCCTCTCAGGATTTTGGGCACACACACATGACCTGAGTGATCTTCAAGCTGCAGGTCCGAGACTCTAACCACAGCCCACCATGTGGGAGCTGGCTGCCTCAACCACGAGGCCACCTGCTGGCCCCTATTTGGGAGCACTCTTAGTTGCAGAACCAGAATTCAAATCGGACTTGGAGGCCCTGGTTCTTCCTCCCTCATCCTGAATGTCCATCTGGGTTCAGGACAGCAGTCGGTGGTCCCGACAGCCATAAATCACGCAAACCTTAGCCCCGTATCTTCCGTAGACTGTCTGCAGACGTCCCTGGCCACCCTCGGGTCGACAGACGCCTTCCCCCCACCACCCCAGGAGCCAGGCCTTGGGGAGGCTCTGGCATGAGGGGCTCGCCTTCTCTGCTGGGACGCAGACTGGGGGAGCACCCAGAAGAAACTGGTAACTGGTAGCCTGAGGACGAGAAGTGTAGACTCTGTAGCTGACCCAGGTTCAAACCCCACCTCAGCATGTCTTAGCTGTGTCCGTGTCCCCTGGGTGGATCATTTAATATTTTTTTTTGCCACAGTTTCCTCCTCTAAAAATGGGGATAATGTCAGGTTATACCAAATAAAATTGCTACTGTTGTTGGTGAGAAATAGTCAAACACTGACAATTTCATACAACTCGGCCTGTAATAGCATTTTCCTGGAAGGGTTATTAAGTGGATTCGTGGGATCGAAAACTAAAGCGCCTAGAACAGTGCCTGTTAGCCACGCACACTCGGCGTGTGTTTATTTAGCACCTCCTGTCTGCCCTCACGTACGTACTCCACAGTCAACACTCTGCAGCAAGGGGCTGCAACTCGGGGTTCAGAGGCCTCGAGCTCACGAGGGCCAGTGAACGCCCACAGAGCTGCGTGTGAAGTATGTACACATGGAGGTACCACCCCAAGGAGCAGACGCAGTGCTTCCTCAAGTCCTCAGAGGCATCCCTGACCCCGAACAGGTGGGGAGAGAAAGGTGGGCTAAACGCGTATTCACTCAGCGGGCACTTGTCGAGCTCCCACTCTGTGCCAGGCCCTGGGATTTGGCGTGAACGGCACAGACATGGCCTTGTCCTCCTGGGGGGGGCGAGAGGGTAAAACAAGGCCTCACAGAGAACAGCGTTCAAGAAAGGGGTGCTAGGGAGCTTCCCAGAGGAGGTGGTATTTGATCTGGTCACAAGGGAGGCCAAGGAAAGGGTGTTCTGACATGAACTGAAGCCAGAGGTGACAAACTGAGGTTTGCCTGGGACCACTGGCAAACACCCCGTTGAGCTGGCATGCAGGGGCAGGGAGCCGTGAGTGGGCCGGTAACAAAGAGCTTGGAGTGCCAGCTGTAGGCACTCGCTTCTGTCCCGTTGGTGACAGAGAGCCCTCCTGACCAATGACTAGCTGCTGGCCTCCGATGGTATCTACTTGGCCGTCAGCAGAGGTGACCGAGTAGGCTTTGCACTCCCGCTGTGCTTCCCCGTGGCTCCCTGAGCCAACCGTGCCTGTCCTCCCGTCTGGGCTGGCCCAGCAGGGAGGGCCCTCACCAGGGCTTTGGGGAGGAAGGCTGAGACCCAGTTGCCAAGAACCATGGCCGTGACTGTGTCTAGCAAGAAAGGAAGTGTCTCTGGAGGCTGGCACTCTGGCTCTGAGCAGGCTGCCTCGGGCAGGGAAGGAGGCAGGGCCGGACACTCCAGGAGGCAGCATGGGCCAGACCTGCCTTCATTTCATCTAGGAGGCAGTGAGCATGGTCACGAAGCCTTGTCCATGACAGACCTGGGCCCCAGCTCTGGCTGTGCCATCTGCTGGCTGTGTGGCCTTGGCCAGATTTCTTAGCCTCTCTGAGCTGCTCGTGTGTACAACGGGGATAATTATCCTTTCCCCCAAGAGTTGCTGGGAGCAGGAGATGAGATTATGCATACCGAGAGCCTGGCACAGTGTCAGGCGCAGACAAAGGGCTCGGTACGGGACAGCTGCTGTCATTGTCATCCGCCTCTCTCTTCTGGATCCTGCTCAGCTCTGCAGACATCAAGTGTCTATTGTGTGCAGAGCCTTATACAGGGAGCCAGGGAGGGGGGAAAGGGAAAAGATCATGTCCCCACCCCTCCTTGTGGGCGCTCACAGCATGGAGCTTTTAACTTCTTTTGGGGTCTCGGACTCCCATGAAACTCTGCTACAAGGTTAGGACCCTATCGTCAGCAAAACTCAAACATGGGGACCAGCAGTTGGCGTAATGACTATGTCTCTGGACTCCATGGAGTCGACCACGGTTCAAGTCCCAGACCCAGTGGCTTAGACTCACATCGGGCACGTGTGTGTGCATGCCCAAGATCCCAAGAGGAAAATGGAGAAGGGATTGTGGTGTGGCCATCCCCTCTCGGGGGTAATTTCTCGCTTTCTGTTTCTCTGTCTCTCTGTCTTTCTGGCAAGCACACGCACCCTATAGCAAAAACCTCTCAAAAAAAAAAAAAAAAAAGAAAGAAAAGAAAAAAAAAAAAAAACTCAAAGTTGTCTGTGTGCATGTGTATACAGTCCTAAGACAAAAAAACTCCAGAAATCTACCCTCTGGGACAGAGTTTCGAGAATTCCAATATTTTTTTTTTAAGAATTATTTGTTTAATTTTATTTATTTATTTATTTATCTTGTGTATGTATGTGAGAGAGAGAGAGATGTTTTTGCTATAAGGTACTCACTAGAGAGACAGAGAGAAAGTGAGAAATCATTCTCCTGGGGGATGGCCACACCACAATCCCTTCTCCTTCATTCTCCTCTCAGGATCCTGGACACACACATGCACACACCTAGTGTGAGTTTCAAGTCCCTTCTGGTCTGGGACTCTAACTGCAATTGACCATGTGGGAGTCCAACACCTTAACCACTATGCCACCTACTGCCCCCCCCCCTTTTTTTTTTTATTCCCCCTTTTTTTTTTAAATTTGCTATAGGGTGCATGCACTCACCAGAGAGAGAAGACAGAGAGAGAGGGAAAGTGACAAAGCAAGCCACCAGGTCTGTGACTAGAACCGTAGTCAGCCATGTGGGAGTCTAGCGCTTTAATCACCATACACCTGTTGGCCCAAGAACTCTGATTTTTGACAATATTTATTTCCATGACTTTTGGACTTTACAAGGCATGAACTGCTTTTCAGATCCAAAAAGGCAACAATAATCAATGCATCCCATTTCGGGAGGTTACCTGACCTTGCAGAGCCCATCCTGGGACTGGGAAGTGGCTCAGACCCAAATTAAGAACCCTGACCTGAAGGACCAGACCAGCACCCACACAAATAATCCCAAATAAAGCTAATAAATTCCAAATGTGTTGGCGTACCGGTTGGCAAACTTTTCTGTAAGGGGCTGGAGAATCAATAGTTTAGCTTTGTAGGTCTCTGTCGGAACCTACTCAACCATGCCGTTGTAACGTGGAAGCAGCCACAGGCCAAGGAGTGAGATGTCTCTGTTCCAATCAGACTGTATTTACAGAGCAGGCCATGGGGCAGTTTGCTAGCCCCTGCATTACAGGCTCCAATTCCTATATTCCTGGAATGTCTGAAACAGAGGCTCAGAGTGGTCGACTAGCATGTCCAAGGCCACACAGCAGAGCAGGCTTGATGGCCCCACTTGTCAATCAGCCAAGCCTTCTAGATCCTAACTCCTAGAGCTGATGCCTCTGAATTCACAGCTCCCAGAGTAGTAGGAGAGTGTGGGCCGGGAGCTGGAGAAGCCAGAGAAAGACCTGGGCTGGGAAAGGCCAGAGGATCTGGGCAGCAGGACACCAGTTACGAGGGGTAGATTGTGGGAGGGTTATCTTTCCCTTCCTCCGAGCATTTTGCTGACCCAGTGCTGGGGTCAGTACCAGGTGTTTGATGTCCGAGTTACCTCATTTTCTTTCTGCATCAAAATATAAAAATCTATTTTTTTCTTAGAGGTTTTTGCTATAGGGCACGTGCGCTCACCAGAGAGAGACAGAAAGCAAAAAATCATCCCCCAGGAGGGATGGCCACTCCACAATTCCTTTTCCTCCACTCTTCTCTCGGGATTTTGGGCATCCATGCACACGCACCCGATGTGAGTTTAAGCCACCGGGTCCGGGACTCGCACCATGATCAACTACATGGAGTTCAGAGACATAGTCATTACGCCATCTGCTGATTCCAAAATATAAAAATCCATTATCAGATCAGGAATTAGCGTGACCATGTCCAGCCTCACTGATCATGAAGGATTAAGGGATCTAGAAAGGTTTAGCGTGGGTGAGATGAGGGCCTGAAAACCGTCTATACTCATGACCTGGTGAACAAGGGAGCCCTTCCAGGCTCTGGGGCCTGCCTGGGAGGGGTAGGCAGCTGGGACGGGCTCCTGGGGAGGAAGGAAGCTTGAACTCGGCCTGAAAAAACAGGGAGAAGATTTCATTTACAGGATCCCGAGAACAATATGGTCTGTTGCGTGCTCTCATGTTTTACTTCCAGTCCTCTCTCTTCCATCTTACTTCCTTTACCTTTCACTCCCTGATTGTTTATCACGAGGGCAGCAAACCCATCTACCCTTTTATGCCCACACCTGTAACAGACATTGCTAATCAATCCTGAGTCTTCTGGCTGCTCCAGAAAGCCAGTACTAATCAGAGGTAGAACAGAGCTAAAAACCTGCTTGCCACTCATGCTGCTCGCTGTTCCTTCCCTTCTACTCAGTGGGCCTGCAGAGGGTTACCCCGTTCTTCCGGGAACCATGCGGGAGTGTCTTTGCTCTGTGGAGGGACTGGCTCCCACTTTTTGGTCTGTGCACACCCTGAGTCTGTCTGGTCTTACCCCCCAGTGACCCCAGGCATGAAGATCTACATCGACCCTTTCACCTACGAGGACCCCAATGAGGCCGTGCGGGAATTTGCCAAGGAAATTGACATCTCCTGTGTCAAAATTGAGCAGGTGATCGGAGCAGGTAGGTGGCTGGTACCCCCATAGGTACCACAACTCAGCCACTGTGGGGAGACCACCCTAATGTGGTCTGGGGCAGGTGGTAGGATGTGGGGTGGGTGGGGACCTCAAAGGACCCTTCAAGGGCTGAAGGCTCAGAATGCTCAGGAAGAGGGGTCCTCAAAGGCCACCCAGTAAAACTACCTCGTCCACAGAAGGGGACACGAAGGCCTGGGGCTGGGAAGGAGCTTGTACAAGCCAGAGACCAAGCTGGGTCTGGAACCTAGTTCTCTGGACTCTTAGTCAAGCGCTCTGTCCTTCCTCCCACCACTGTTCCTGGTGACTTTCCCCATTTCCCCGGGGCCTCCTACATTTTTATCGCCATGTCCAGCCAAACGCCATGGGACAACCGTTAAGAATTTACTCTGTATTTCCAAAGATGGTCCTTGCAGTCTTAAAGACCAGCAGGGGTGATCTGAGAAGATGAGTTGACCATCGGTAAAGAGTTCCTACAGGGCCTAGGGGCAGAGGTGACAGGGAACAGAGAGTTGGCACCTCTACCTGGTGAGTGACAACCTGCTTTTCTTGGCGTGTCTGTCCCAGGGGAGTTTGGTGAGGTCTGCAGTGGCCACCTGAAGCTTCCAGGCAAGAGAGAAATCTTCGTGGCCATCAAGACGCTCAAGTCAGGCTACACCGAGAAGCAGCGCCGGGACTTCCTGAGTGAGGCCTCCATTATGGGCCAGTTCGACCACCCCAACGTCATCCACCTGGAGGGCGTTGTCACCAAGAGCACACCTGTGATGATCATCACCGAGTTCATGGAGAATGGCTCCCTGGACTCCTTCCTCCGGGTAAGGGAAGGCAAGAGTGCCAGAGGCCCATGCGTGGGGCAGGAGAAAGAAAGATGGACGTGGTTACAGACTGGCAGGGCCTGGAGGGGTCTTGGAAAAGTTCCAGATTGGACATGGCCCACAGGCTGCCAGTTTCCATTCTGTTACCATGGCAGGCATTGCTAATCAATCTCAGCATGCTCTGTCTCACTAAGCCCAGGAGCAGTCAGAATCCTTCTCAATATGCTCTCCTCCCAGGAAGCCACAACCAGAGTTGGCATACAACCTGGAATCTGTTTCCATTTCTACTCTTAGCCAACCTTAACATACTCGGAGTTGAAAACAGGCTCAGAGAGAGATTACGCTTGCTCAGGGTCAATTGGATCAAGATGGCACCCTAGAATGGAGGAGGTATCTTGACTCCCTCATCCAGCATTTTCTGCAGAATTTGGTATTCCCCAAAACTGACAGGTTGAGAGATGGCGTTAAGAGCATGAAGCCAAGGGACCAGCAGTTAGCGTAATGACTATGTCACTGAACTTCCACGTAGTCAACAGCAGTTTGAGTCTCGGACCCGGTGGCTTAAACTCACGCCGGGCGCGTGTGCGTGCATGCCCAAGATCCTGAGAGGAGAATGGAGGAGAAGGGACTGTGGTATGGCCATCCCCCCTGGGGGGTGATTTCTCACTTTCTGTCTCTCTGTCTCTCTCTCTGTCTTTCTGGAGAGCACACACACCCTATAGCAAAAGCCTCTCAAAAAAAAAAAAAAAAAAAAAGAATTTAGCGACCACGGGTGAACTTTCTGTCTCTCTGTCTCTCTCTCTGTCTTTCTGGAGAGCACACACACCCTATAGCAAAAGCCTCTCAAAAAAAAAAAAAAAAAAAGAGCATTCAGCCAACAGTGGAAAGTTTTGGGGCCCCTCAAGGAGATCACAACTAACCAGCTAAACAAAGAACATGCCAATGGACTAGCTGCCACTCGGCAAATATTTATGAAGCACCTACTATGCGCCTTCCATGCACCTTCTTGTTTAACTCAGAATAGCCTGGTAGGTGGGTGTTCCTTATCCCACGTAGCATGTTGATGAGGAAACTGAGACTCAGAGGTTAGGCCATGTGCTGAGGTTACCCAGCCAGGAAGGGGCAGAGCCAGCATCAAGCCAGGCGTGACTGCTCCAAAGCCCATGTTCTCCGCTGCCGTGCAGTAGGCTTCTCAGGGGCCTTTATTGGTCTCTGGGCATCCGAGTCCTTACCCAAGGGGGCCCAGGGCCCAGGTGCCAGGCCCTGCTCTCATCCCGACTGTGAGGATGTTCAGGGCCCTGATGCCTGCTCTGCTGTTCACTCTGTTTGCCTCATGTCTCTCACAGCAAAATGACGGGCAGTTCACAGTCATCCAGCTGGTGGGCATGCTGCGTGGCATCGCGGCCGGCATGAAGTACCTGGCGGACATGAACTACGTGCACCGCGACCTAGCCGCCCGCAACATCCTTGTCAACAGCAACCTGGTCTGCAAGGTGTCTGACTTCGGGCTCTCACGCTTCCTGGAGGACGACACCTCAGACCCCACCTACACCAGTGCCCTGGTAAGATGGAGACAGGGAACGCCGGTGTCAGGGTGGCGGAGAGGAGGGCATAGCTCGCTCTCTACCTCTGCAGTGTGCTTTCGCTGATGCCGACGTGTGCCAAGCACTGGCCTGGGCCCTGGAGACATGGAAACACAGGGGTTCCTGCCCTCAGGAGCTCCCAGGCTGCTCCCAGACATGCAGAGTGCCTGGAGTGCCAGAGCTGCCAGCCTTCGGAGGCACAGGAAGGCCTGCCAGAGGGGCGAGGGCTGAACTGAGAGGCCGTCAGAGTGTCTGATGACACGTTCTCCTGGCAGGGTTGTGTGACTGAGACCCCGCCAGTAGGGGGGACGCTGGCGGGCAGCAGGGCTGGAGGTGCAGGCGGGCCAGTCTTGGAGGCCTCGGCTGCCCACACTCAGGACTGCCGGAAGCCCTTGGGGTGCTGCAGGGTTTTAGGCTGAAGGATAAGACTCCAGCTCCGCCCTCAGGGAGCTCAGAGGCCAGGGGAAGCAGAGCCCTTCAAGCCAGGGCCTGAGAGCTGCACCATGTGGAGGTGCCCCCGACGGAGCACTGCGGAGAGCGAGCAGCTGTGTGGGACTTGGGGAAGGCTTGCGGAGGGATGTCGGGCTGAGAAGTTTCCAGAAAGCAGAATGGGAACGGGCACGGTGCGTACCAGTGCCCGGTGGTCCGGAGCAGCGTGGGGAGCTAGGGGAGCACTGAGGTGCTCATGAGCGTGGCAATGCCCAGGGCACCAGGTGGAGTTCTGAGGGAAGAGGCCACTCAGAAGAGGCCAGTCAGCCTCCATCCCATCAACCCCCTCACTCTGCCCCCAGGGTGGGAAGATCCCCATCCGCTGGACGGCCCCAGAAGCCATCCAGTACCGGAAGTTCACCTCGGCCAGTGACGTGTGGAGCTACGGTATCGTCATGTGGGAAGTGATGTCCTATGGGGAGCGGCCCTACTGGGACATGACCAACCAGGACGTGAGTCACCAAGGCGGTGGGTGGGCAGATGGGGTGGGGAAGTCCTGGCCTCGTGCCAGTCCGGGGGTGGGAGGCAGGCGTCCGAGATCACAGGCCTGGCTGCCCAGCCAGCTCGCAGCCCAGCATTGGCTGATCCCAATGTCTGCCCTGGACCCTGGGCCCTCTGGGGGGTTGGGAATAAGGACCACCCACTCAGCAGGCAGCAGGTGTGCGCCTGGCGGTCACCCCGAGTGAGACAGCGACTGCCCTTCAGGTGGTCACCACCTAGATGGGAGAACGAGCTGGTTCTGGAACCAGAGGTAGTTCTTGGGAGCCTTCGTGACCAGGTGCTCCACTGGGGAAAGGTGTGGAGCCTGTAGGGCAGTCCCGGCAGTCCAGGCGAGATCGCCAGGAAGCCCTTGCAGACTGGGGCTCGGGTGGCAGCAGGGCTTGGAGAGGCGAGGGGTGTGCTGGGAGCTGTGGGCAGGAAAGCTGCTCAGAAAGGTGGTGAGGTCAGAGACGAGACGTTTGCAATCCACCCAAGAGAGTTTCACCCGCAAAGATGCAAACGGGAAGCTTCCTGAACAGGGCGCTGAGCTGCAGAGGATGAGTCTGACCGCTCAGCAGGAGGGAGAGGAGAGGAGGGTTGGGGAGGGGCATGGAAGGGGGCACCAGCCAGGCTCGAGGCCGCGCTGGGGGTGAATGAGCAAAAAATGGCACTGAAATGGAGACTGTAGCCACCCAAGTCAGGCAAGGGACCAAAGAGGGGGTCCTGGAATGGCCAAAACCAGAAGGGGGCTCACGGATGGGAAAGAGGGAGGAGCTGGGTCAGGAGGGTCAGCCCTGGACCACGGAGAAGGCACCTCAGGGCACTGGATTCGGGGGGGGGGGGGCAGGTCAGATTAAGGCTATAGATGGGCCAGGTCAGGCCTATCCTGAGACGGTCTCCAGGAGGGGGCGTGCTTGCCATGGCAACCAAGCCCTGGGGGCAAGATGGGCCTGGTATGAACAGATATCCGCAAACTTGCCCACCCCCACTCCGCCCCTATGTCGTCCCCAGGTAATCAACGCCATCGAGCAGGACTATCGGCTGCCGCCGCCCATGGACTGCCCGAGCGCCCTGCACCAGCTCATGCTGGACTGCTGGCAGAAGGACCGCAACCACCGGCCCAAGTTCGGCCAGATCGTCAACACGCTGGACAAGATGATCCGCAACCCCAACAGCCTCAAAGCGATGGCGCCCCTCTCCTCCGGGTACGACAGCCCTGGGCCCGCCCCTCTGGTCCCTCCGGGTACCGCCCCTCTCTGGGTGGGGCTCCTTCCTC
>NW_006159616.1:904852-931836 GCF_000334495.1 Tupaia belangeri chinensis | reverse complement strand
TTTTTTTGGAGAGGCTTTTGCTATAGGTGCCTGCGCTCGCCAGAGAGACAGAGACAGAGAGACAGAAAGCGAGATATCATCCCCCCAGGGGAGATGTCACACTGCAATCCCTTCTCCTCCATTATCCTCTCAGGATCTTGGGCCCTGCGTGAATTTAAGCCACTGGGTCCAGGACTCGAACCGTGATCGGCTACATGGGAGTCCAGCGACATAGCCATTACGCTAACTGCTGGTCCCGGTGCCCCCTGCTTCTGACAGGTGCTCTCCACTGTAGCTGGGGTGGGAGAGGCTAGGACATGTCTGCTGGGCACCTGCCCTGCCTTGGGGTGCAGAGGCCTCAGGACACAGACTGTGGATGGCAGAGGGGCTGTGGTCAGAGCGGCCAGGACTAGGCGAAATCACCAGAGGAGCCAGAGCCTCAGTGGATGGGTACCTGTGCTCATCACTGCATCCTCCCTAGCTGCCCTCACGCTCCCAGCTGGACCCTCTAACTGCCACTCACACCCGCGTGGATACAGCGGCCCCAAATACATGCACGTGCACACACATGCACACCAATAGTCCTACACGCGGGTGGGCACACACGGACGGATGCTTGTGCTTGTACACGCAGGCTCAGGCCGTCCCCCGTCACATACACACGCACATGCATGCACACACACCAATAGTCCTACACGCGGGTGGGCACACACGGACGGATGCTTGTGCTTGTACACGCAGGCTCAGGCCATCCCCCGTCACATACACACACACTACACACACACACATGCACACACACACACATGCACACACACACACACCAATAGTCCTACACGCGGGTGGGCACACACACACGGATGCTCATGCTTGTACACGCAGGCTCAGGCCATCCCCCATCACATACACACGCACATGCACCTGCCTCCATTCAGTTTGTCCGTGTCCCCCTCCCAGAGGCACCGGCTCTGCCTGGGAGCACTAGCCCAGGCCCCCAGGGCTTCCTTCCTCTGGAGGCCCCAGGGAAGACCAGCAGGCTGGGGCTGCAGCTCACCACTGCCTTCCTCCTGGCTACGACGGGGTCGCAATGCCCGCCCCGCACACACCCCCACAGCACGTCCAGCCACGTCCTCGGGATCCAGGGCTGGCTATGGCCAGACTCCTTGGGCCAAAGTCCTCCGTGCACTGGGTTCCGGGCCAAGAGTCTCCGTGCTCACCTGTCCCTGCAGCGCTTCCCCAGGGCTGTCAGCCACCCCTGCCTCTGGAGACCTCTCTCGGCTTTCCCACTCAGTCGTGTCACTCCTCGCCAGTCGGGGAGTCATTCCCATGGCACCCCCAGCTCGATCTGGGCTTTGGGGCTGCCATCCCCAAGAGCAGCCTTCTGTGGTAGAAAGCAGGGTAGAGGGTGGAGCACGGTGCTGGGACGAGGGCAGCCAGTCATCAGCCGCTGGTCCCCACAGCAGGCAGCACAGAGACGTGTCGCCGCCCCCACCCCTGTGGGCCAGGCTCAGCAACCCCTGCAGAGACTTCCCCAGGTTTCCCGGCCACCCCAGCCTTGGGTCCTACGCAAAGCCTCACTACATATGCTCACACACACACAGGTTCAAAGGCACGCCCAGACTCACGCAGAGACCCTCTGGTACACACATTTCCCTGTGGTCATCCATGTGGGTCACATGTGGACTTACATACGCAGGCCACAGGTGTGCCCACACATTTCCCCACATACTTCCTGCAAGCATATGCGCTGACCGGCTCTGCTGTCCACCCCTCCCAGAATCAACCTGCCCCTGCTGGATCGCACGGTCCCCGACTACACCAGCTTTCACACGGTGGACGAGTGGCTGGAGGCCATCAAGATGGGGCAGTACAAGGAGAGCTTCGCCAGCGCCGGCTTCACCTCCTTCGATGTCGTGTCCCAGATGATGATGGAGTGAGTGCCACGGGGGAGCTCTGCGGGGAGGGGCCGAGAGCGTGCCGGGGTGGGCGTGAGGGCCCAAGGTACGAGGGCTGGCGTCAGAGTCAATCGGGGACTGCTGCCCAGGTTTGCCCGCCCTGCTGGCTGCGTGACCGCAAGCAAACGGCAGCACTCCCTCGGCCTCCTGATTTCTCACCTGTGGACGGGATTGGTGGGAGGGTCGAAGGAGACATGAAGGAAGGAAGGCCACTTCCCTCCCAAGGAGAGAAGGGCACGCAGACACCTTGACCCCCAGTGCAGCTCTCGTCCCCCTCACCCTGTCACTCCCCAGCTCTGGACGCCCTCTACTCCCCCACCCGGTTCTCACCCCCTCGCTCTCTCCAGATGAATCCTCGGGGAAGTCTGGGCATTTCTCTGCTGGGCATAAAGCCCCTTCCACTCCCCGGTTCCCTAACACTTGCGCTTCTCTCCCGAAGGGACATTCTCCGGGTTGGGGTCACCTTGGCTGGCCACCAGAAGAAAATCCTGAACAGTATCCAGGTGATGCGGGCACAGATGAACCAGATCCAGTCTGTGGAGGTTTGACGGCCACCTGCCTCGCTCGCCTCTTCCTCCAGGCCCCGCCCTCCGCCCCACATGCGGCTCCTGTGCTCTGTCCACTGCAGGGCCAGCCACCTGCCAGGAGGCCACGGGCGACAGGAAGGACCGAGCAGCGCTGCAGCCACGGGATGTGACCAGGAACACACGCAACTCCAACGATGGAAAAAGGGAATGGGGAACAAAGAAAACCGATCCTGGGAGGGGGCGGGAAAGACAGGACTATTTTTAAAGAGGATTCTCAAAAGGAAAGCGATGACTGTTCTTGGGAGAAAAAAAGGGCTTGGGAGATTCGTGCGATTTGTCCAATTGGAGACTGAAGCAGTTTCTCTCCAACTCCCTCTGGGAAGGTGGCCTGGCCAGAGTCAAGACACGTGGAGGACGACAAATGTGAACGGGAAGATGGGCCGCCCTTCTCTCCCGCGCGGGGCCCCTCAGCAGCCGTGTGCCAGGCAGAGGGGGCGGGCGGACGCGCAGCCCCCGGGAGCCGCGCTGGGAAAGGCCATTCCCGCTGCCACTGGGCAGACAACTTTTCTGTCTCTGGAGAGAATCTCAGAAACTCCGGTAGGGCTGTTTCTCCTGTGGCTCCTGGGGCTGCAAGGGAGCTTCAGCCCTGGGTCACCAAGAAGGTCGGCACCGGCAGACACGCCCCCGTCTCCGCTCCCAGGACCTCCCACCACCGCCTGGGGGCTGCTGGGCGCCCACTCCCGCCAGCCCCGCGCCTCGAGGACGCCACTGCAGTGACCGCCATCAGCGACGACTGCACTGCAGTGACCGCCATCAGCGACGACTGCCGCGAGAAGGGTTGATCCTGCGTCTGGGTTTGTTTACAGCGATTCGTGGACTCGGGGGTATTTTGGTCAGGGTGGGGTTTGGTTTTGGGGGGTGGTTTGTTGGGTTTTTTTGTTTGTTTGGGTTTTTTTTATGACAATGAAGTGACACTCTGACATTTCCTACCTTTTGAGGACTTACTCCTTCTCCAGGAAGAAGGTGCTTTCTGCTTACTGACTTAGGCAATACACCAAGGGCGAGATTTTATATGCACACTTCTGGATTTTTTATATGGTTTTCACTGACACCCTTCCCTCCTCCCACCTGCTGCCAGGCCTCACCAAAGCCAACTGCCACGGGCCATCTGGGCCACTCAGAGACTCGAGTGAGATGGGAGGGGAGGCACCAGGGTGGAGCAACAGCCCACCCCAGGACTGTTTTTGAAAAGCGCCAGACTGAGACAGAAGTGGGCTCTGAGGCTGGAAGTTGGTGCCCACCTTCTGCCCAGCCCATCCAGTCTCCCCAGGCAACAGGCCCCTTCGAGGCTCCTGAGTGCCCTGGCATGGCCTCCGGGAGCCTACACCGGCCTCACGGATCATTCACTGTGATACGCCAGCCCTCAGGGGGCCCCCAGAGACAGGGCAGGCCTTCTCCTTTCCTTCCCTGTGGGGAGAGCGTGTGGCTTCTCCCCCCTCCTTCCCTCCGCCAGACCAGCCCAGGTCTGAAGGTCCTGGCCACGGGTCCGACCACACGTGCCCTCCCGTGAGCAAAGGCAGGCAGCTGAGTGGAACCGGCTGGTGAACGGAACCGAAGTAAAGGCTTTAGCTCTAAAGCGGCCCCTGGTCTCTCTAAGTTCTGGGACAGGCCCCGCTGCTTTGGGAGAGCGCCACGTGACCCCTCTCCCCTCATGGTTCTAGATGGCTAGGGCTGAGGAAACGCGGGGAGGGCCACGGAACGCCACGCGGCCTCGTATTCCGACTGTGGCTCTTCGAAAGCACAGGCCACAGAAGGAGCGAGTTGAAAGAGGCAGGGAACGCGAGTCCATGCGACAGTGGGCCTCGGCAGGTCCTCCCGAGCAGGGACAGCTACGGTGTGCTCTGCACAGGGGAAGGGGCTTCCGGCGGCAGGAGAGCTGGAGTCAGGGTGTACCAGGACAGCGGCGGTGTGGGGTCCCAGAGTGCCCGTGGGCCCAGTCAGAGCTCCAGGAATGATCACCTAATCCAGGCCGACTCATTTTTTCCTGCGCAGACAGGCACTGACCGTCATTAAAATCCGAATTCTCTGTGGCGGGAGGCAGCAGGGAGGTGGCTGTATTGTGGACATCAAGCCTGGCCTAGGAGGAGAGTCAGGGATGCCACCCCTCAGGAGCTCTCCTTTGTCGCACTCTCCCTTGAGACTGACCAGTGAGAAGGACCAGGCCACAGGCTGAAGACCCCCAGGGCCAGGGAGCACCCGCACGGGCCAGCCTGTCGTCTGTCACTCACCTGCTCTGACAGCCCATGCGAAGGGAAGGAAGGGATTAGGAGAAGCAGGCCCCCTAGGGGGACAGCAGGGGGAGCCACAGAGAAAGCATTGGCAGGTGTCCCACAGACTGGCCGGCGGTGGCTCAGCGGCCATCCCTTTGTGCCCCAAAGATGCCCAACGCGGGTGGCAGCTGTCCCAGCACACAAGGTCACCTTCTGGCAGGGGAAGCTCTGATGCTCTTTAGATTAACTCTGCCTCCCCAGCTCCCCCCCCACTGCTCCGGGACCCCCACAGGGGGCTGGCAATCAGCGCTTCCCGTCAGATGGCTTCCGGTCCTAAGCCACTAGGCTGGTCCTCTGGCCAGCCTGTCTACCCGCCGACCCTCTAGAGCCCGAGGCCTCTGTGGCCCTGGACTCCACATGCCTGCTTCCCAGAGCACAGGTGCTACTGACTGTGCGTCCACGTGCGGGTGACAGACCTCACTGTGACCACCCCAGGGTGCAGGTACTGCCCACTTCTCCATGCTGCCGGGGCAGCCCCCACCCCCACTCGCAGCTCGGCAGGGAGTGGCAGACCCCACTGCCAAGCGCCTCCATGTCCACCACCCGCTTGCCCGGGCACAGGGCTCTGAGCTGCCCGCTGCCTGGTTACTAATCCCTTCCTGGCTCAGCCGCCCAAGTGCCAGCCCCCACCTGCCCAGCAGCGCTGGAGGAGTTTCCGGCTGCTCTGCACACAGTTGGAACTTGAGGAAAGAAAGCTGTCTTCTGAGCATGGGCCAGGCTCTGCGGAGATGGGGACCAGCTGCTCCAGGAGGGCAGAGCTGCACAGGCCAGGCCAGGTGGGGGAGCCTGCCATCCTCAGCCCCACCGCCCCACGCCCCACGGTGGGTGGGCAGCAGGCCTCATCCTGGGGTGGGGAGACAGTGGCCCTAGCACCCAAAGGCCTCAGAGCAGGGGCAAGGGGGAGGCAGTGGCTGTTACTCACTGGCAGGGTCACTTGCTCTCTACGGGCCTCAGCTGGACATTCCCCATCATCTCCAGCTGGCCCCCACTCTGCCATCATCTAAGGCAGAAGTCCCCAACCTCCAGTACCATGGTGGCCTGTTAGAACCGGGCACCACAGCAGGTGAGCCGCAGGCCTGGCTTCCTCACATTTGCAGCCGCTCCCCATAGCTCACATCACCACCCGAGCGCCGCCTCCAGGCAGACCAGCGGCATTAAGTTCTCACAGGAGCACAACCCCATTGTGAACTGTGCTTGGAGGGGCAGAGGTTACCGCTGTCCTAAGCCATCCTCCTGCCGAGATCCGTGGAAAAATTGTCCTCCACGAAACCACTAGTCCCTCATACCAAAAAGGATGGGGACGGCTGCTCTGGGGGCCTCTCTGCCGCCCCCTCATGAGCGCCTTCTCAGATCAGAGGACGGTTGTCTGGCTGGGCACGCCACCTGCGGTTCTTCCTCACACGGCCCTGCCCCAGCCCCCACATGCTAGGTCCTGGGCCCCTCCTGGCTCTCCCTGCAGCCCCTGTAGCTCCAGGGAGACCTGTCAGGGGAAATCGTGCACGTGCACTCAGGGAGGATGTGGGCCACGCAGGGGAAGGCATGTCCGGACCCCAGTGGCAGCTGCTCCTGTCCCTAACTTCCGAGACACGGAGCTGGGGAGACACTTCCCCTCACAAACTCAGCTTCTCACGGGTAAAGCAGAGCCCTGGAGTGGGAGGACCAAGCCGCGCAAAACACTGCAAGGCCTCAGTGCCCCGCCCTCAGGAAGGGGGAAACTGCCTCAGAGAGGTGACGTCTGCTCAGGGGACACAGCCAGGCAGGGCGGTGGGGCCGTGAGCCTTGGTGCGTCCGTGTTGTGTCCACTCTGCCACACTTGATGGGATGGCAGGAAGCTCCTGGTGTCCGAGGCTGGCAGGAAAGGGAAGGGAAAGCTCAAACAAGCCAGGGCTGCCAGGAGGGCTTCATGGAGGAAGGGTACTGTTTGGAAATGACAGGTCAAGAGAAAGGCCAGCGCAGTGAGGAGCTGTTTCTGAGTGGGCCAGAGGTGGGAGGCGAAGGCCGACACAAGGCAGTGTGGGCGTGATGTACAGCCTGGCCGCAGCAGTGCTCCAGCAGAGGAGTGGCGAGTGAGCATGGGTTTGAGGAGGCACAGCAGGCTCAGCCATGAGATGGGGCAGCCCCCCGTCCCCCAGGAAGAGTCCCTGGAGCCGCCCTCATTTATCCTGGGAGGACCCAAGCCCTGCGGCTTTGCGTCTGTCCTCACTGATGCAGATAATCCAAGGAGTCACTTCAGCTGCTTGGAACAGCAGGGCTGGATTTCGTGCTACCTGCCTCTCGGTTCCGCTGCTGCCCGCCCCATTTCCGGGCCTCTCTGAGAGGTGGTGGGGGGCGAGCTGTGGTAGGAGGAGAGCTGCCAGGCAGGGGCTGGGCACTGGGGGTTGTGGCCGTGGGCATGAGACACCGTTCAGAACCCTGCCTCTGCACTGGCCAGTCCGGCCTGGGAGAGATCCCCCAGGCGTGTTGGAAAGGACCTGGGTACCGTCCTATTTGAGAGCGTGTTATGCCGGGAGACCCCAGAGGGAAGCTCAGGGGTGCGTGTGCTATGCTACGCTGTACACGCACACTCACACACATGCACACGCCTCCAGCCAGCCTCAGTCTGCTCTCCCGCAACAAGGCTCCTGTATAACAGGCTGGAGAACGGCCTCGAGGCAGACCAGTCTCCTCAGGTACACTGAGGCCAGAGCAGCGGTTGCAGAAAGGGACTCGGCCTCTGTCGGGTAACACAGGGAGAGAGTGGGCGTGGGCACACCCCACCAACTGGTCTTAGGAGGCGGGAGCCGCAGGACTGCAGTAGCCGAACGCCATATGCTGAGAGCCCGGGGTCAACCAGAGGGGATTCCACCCAGGCCTCCTGCGTCCAGTCCCCCTTCCTCCCAGCCTCCGTGTTCCTCAACACGTTTGCCGTCGCCACCTGTGTCAGACTCTCCTGGGCTATTTAGGAAGGTTCCCAGCTCCCCCCCAGTCCCCGGCATCGGGGTCTCTGAGGTTGGCCCAGGAGCCTCTGTTTGCACAAGTTCCTGCAGGAGATGCCGCCAACTCCTTGCTTGTCCCCCACGACCAACTCTGCCCCACGCCTGCAGGGAGGGGCCTGGAGTAGACAGGGATTAGGGAAAGGACACGGTAGATAAGGTGCCCAGACTCGGACACAGACCAGGGCCCACGGGGAGGGGTGGGGCACCCCTCAGAGTGTTCAGGCTGAGCTGAGCTTTCAGAAACATTCAAAAGACCCCCAGGGCCAGTCTGTGCGGTGAGCTCCCGGCGTGAAGGCAGCCCAGGGAAGCCGGTACAGCAAGAAGTGGGGCCCTCATACTTCAGAGGGGCTCGGCAGCTCCCAGGGCTACGCTGTGGAGACCCCCCAGACCCCAGGACTACGGTCCAGGTCTGTTCAGTCAACACCTGGCCGGGTGTGCCAGGCAAAGGCGGGGCGGGGCTCCCAGCTGGGCCTGCAGCCACAGATGTCCCTCCCCACCGCAGGCCCTGCTACCCAGACTGAGACCCGCCTTCCTGGAGCAGGGAGAGGGAGCAAAGGTTCCGTCTCTACTTGCAGGCCACCAGCCCCTTGGGAGGTCTGGACCCTAAGTGTTGCCAGGGAGCGGGAGAGGGAGGAGCCAGGACCACATGTGAGCACCCCGGGGGCCCTGCTGAGACCAGGAGAGCCAAGAATTCTAGCATGCCGGGAAAGGGGCTAAGCGTGTAAGGCCCTGTAGGCTAAGATGCCATCACTGTGTGAGTCTATGCTGCTAATTCTTGAAATTCCAAGTCTCACTATTTGTTGCTGGTCCCCAAATCTGAGGTCCTAGCAAGAAAAAAAAAAAAAAAGCACAGAGAAAGAGACAGGGAGAGAGAGACAGCTAAAAGCAAACAGTAAAAGCAGCTCCGCCTCCTGACTCGGAGTTAGATGGGACCCAGGGGGACCCGGGAAGACCCGAAGACCCTTGTTCTGAGTCCAGTGTGAAGTTCTCATCCGGGCAGAGGGGCAGAATTACACACCCCGGGACACCCCAGCCCCTCTTCCCCCGGGGCCAGGAGGGCTGGCTGCCCCAGGCTGCAGCTGAGAGGAACCCATGGCGGCAGTGCCCACTGCAGGCAGGCTGGGACAACTCGGGTCACACGCCCGAGAGGCGCCCCAGTGGCTCAGTCTAGGGAGGGGCTCCTCTGGGGTAACCCCCCTGCCAAGAGAAAGCTGCAGAGCCAGGGATTTCCCGGGGAGCCCCCACATTGGGGTGCTCTCCAAGTACCACTCCCTGTTCAGAGCAGAGGGTCCTGCCACAGCCCCGGAACCAGGTGCCTTTCCTCTGACACCCAGCGCAGCTCCCACAGCCACACAGCCCTGCCCTGTTCCAAGGACCCCACCTCTCCCGTCTCAGCGGCTGCCTCCTGGAGCTGGGAGGCCAGCCTGGGGTGGCGCCTGTGTGGGGCTGGGCACTCAGCGATCCACCAGGCTGCCCTCCCTGCAGTGGACAGGGTTGCTCCTCGGGGGCTGACCCGGGTGGGCCTGGCAGCGACACCCACTCCCAACCAGCCAGTTTGCACTGTGGCGGAGAGCACCCACTGCCGGTCACGCCCACACGCCCACCCATCTCCACGGCTGCTATTCCTCGAGTGCCAACATGTGCCCGGCACCACGCTGAACTTTGCACATGCAGTGTCTTGCCTCATCCTCACAGCTGTGAGCCAGGTACAACTGTCACTTCCATTCCACAGACTAGGAAACTCAGAGACGTGACCCCGCCCAGGTCACACCGCCAGGCAGCGTCTCACCCCAGCACCCGGCACCCGCCCTCACCACTCAGCCCCTCCCACTGTCAGACCCTTTGCTGGTCAAATCCCAGATCCGAGGGCACTGACCCCTCCAGCACGACCTCTCTGGCGCTGCTGTCACAGCCGGGGCGTGGGAGGGCGTGCCTGGCTTCCCCATCCCAGGGTATTATCCAGCCTGAACCACACAGGCCAGGACCCTCCGCCAGGGCTGGGCTGTCTGGTGGGGTTTCAATAACTCCATTTCCTCTGGTCATAAACAGGTTTTCCTGACAACGCTGGGGGTCAGGGAATGATGCAGCTGGAGTGTTCATGGCCACGGGTCAGACCTGGCTACTCCACAACCCCACCACTGCGACCAAGGAAATCTCACCAGCTGTGTCCAAGAGCAACCCTGACCCTGTTACTCCAATGCCTTTGTAGGAGTATTTTTAGCTGAACCTTTTTTTTTTTCCCAAAATAAATGTGAATTGTAAAAATGATCACGTGAGCTCGCTAATTTTTTTTCCTCTAAGGTTTCAAGGGAACAAACAGGCGTTCCCAGAAGTCCTGAGTGGGGTTCTGAAGCATGACTAGGAGTTTTCCAGAGCCAGAACTAGGGATGGGCCGGGGCTGGGGCTGGGGCTGGGGCTGGGACCTGGCCTAGGCTAGGGCAGGGTGTTCAACTCGAGCAACAATCCCCTCTAAGAGCACTCACTCGTGTCAGAGTTCAGCTCTTACACGGGCCCCAGGCTTGCATTCCAACTCTGCCGTGTGTCCTTGGAGAGGCCGCCTGACTGTCCTGGGCCTCGTAGTCACATTTGCAAGGCGGGGCAGTGACATCCGACTCCTGCCGTGAGAGTGAGGAGTAAATGTGACGAGGCACGTGAAGGCTCAGAGCTCACAAGTGCAAGCACTTACACTGTGGCTGGGCAGAAGCCCGGGGTGGCCGGGCCCCGGTCAGGGAACTCCGCTGCCTTCTCCCCAGCCAAGACAACGCCTGGCTCGTGCTCGACACCCAGTAAATGTTTGTCAGAGAGATGTTAGTTCACGTACTGCAAAAGAAATCAGGTTTGGGGAGGGTTTCAAACCTGGCCAGATACCTCTGGCAAACTCTGGGGGAAGGTGAGTTGATCCAGCATTTTTATCTCAGGGTGTGGCAGAGCCTGAAACACGCCGAGTGGGAGAGCCACCCCACGCCGGGTGCTTGGTGGAAGAGCAGGGGCTGGGCTGGGAGGGATACAGTCACAGGGGGATGAGAGCGGGCAGCACTCCTCTTATCCCCAAAGGACAGACCGTTCCTGCAACATGAGAAGTGCTGCGTGGGACACTGCCGGGGACAGAGATGCCTGTCCTCGAGAGCTTGTCACACTTGGGCCACCTCACTGTGCGTGACCCGGGCACCCACGGAGTGCCAGGAGCACTGGGGCTGGCCCCCACCTGCCCTCGCAGAAGCCCTCGGTCAGTGCAGGGGACCAGCCGGCACCCGGGTCACTACCACTCGGGACGTGTGCGACGGTCGTTGGGTCCACGGCTCCCGGGGGCGTGGCTGCCCTCTGGTGCCAGGAGAGTCTGAACATGTAACTAGGAGTGTCCCAGGAAGCTAAGGATGGAGAAAGTATTCCAGGTAGCTGAAACGGGACGCAGAGATCGGCAGTCAAACATGGACGCGTCCGTGCCTTGGCCTGCAGGTCCCTCCAAGACTCCTGCTCGTCACCAGCGTGACAGTGTTGAGAAGCGGGGCCGTAGGCGGTGATTGGTCACGAGGGCAGAGCCCTTGTGCATGGGGGTTACAGCCTTCACAGAGAGACTCACTGTCCATCCTTGCTGCTCTGTGTGTGTGTGTTCCCTCTTCCTTCTCTGTCCTTCTGCCACGTGAGGACACGGAGACAGGGCCATCTATGAGGGACAGGCCTTCACCAGACAGCAAACCTGCTACCCTGACCTTAGACTTCCAACCTCCAGACCGTGAGAAATGAATGTGTTCTCTATAAATTACCCAGTCTGGGTACTTAGCTACAGCGGCTGAAGGACTAAGATGCTATGTAAGTAATGCTGACATCACCACGACTACCACATTAGAAATAAGCTGTGGGGGACCAGCAGTTAACGCAGTGGCTATGTTGCTGGACTACCATGTAGTCGACCATATTCGAGTCCTGGACCCGGTGGTTTAAACTCATGCTGGGCACATGTGCGTGCGTGCCCAAGATCCCAAGAGGAGAATAAAGGAGAAGGGATTGTGGTGTGGCCATCCCCCCTGGGGGGTGATTTCTTGCTTTCTGTCTCTGTCTCCGTCTGTCTTTCTGGAGCGCGCACGCAACCTATAGCAAAAACCTCTCCAAAAAAAAAAGAAAAGAAATAAGCTGTGACCCTCCCTCCAGTTGTAGGAGTAGCTGCCAGGGAGGCCAGATCCTACAAGGGGCTCAGGGGTGGGAGCTGTACAAAAGCCCCCAGTGAGGGCAGTGGGCCCTCATCCAGCCTGGCTCACACAGCCAGAGCCCAGCCTCCAAGCGCAAGGCCTTCCTCAGGTGCTCCAGGGCCTCTGACTGACGGCTTCTTCTTGTGCTACCCAGTTCCTTGGAGAAGTGGATTTCCTTACTAGGTCCAACTGCCCTGGTGCCTGGCCCAAACTCCGCTTTTCCTAGATCCTCCTGCCGCTCCGAGACCCAGTACAAGCTCATGGAGGTCTCTTCCAGCTCAGGCACTGCCCAGGTCCCCCGCCCCCGGCTCTGCCCCAAACCTTTACTGAGTCCTCTCAACCTCTCACCCATGGGCCCCTGAGGCCAGTCTTTGCCCTCCCGGCTCTATGTGGGCACCCACAGGCGCAGTCACTTCTCAGACGGGTGTTATCCAAGGAGAAACCGCGAAGCAGGGGAGGGGCTTTCCCCAGAGTCTCCCACTGGGTTTGGCATCATGGCACAGAGGCCCCTCAACCCCGCTGCAGTGGAGCTGCAGAAATGCTCACCCCACTGCACCCCCACCCCAATCCTGCCTGGACCAGCCCTGACCCAGAAACCCGCTGACCCTGCGTGTGGGGTCCTGGGGCCTCCAGCGTCCCCTGCCGCAGGGCCCTCCTCCCACCTGCCCTCGGGATGGGACCAGGGCTATGGCAGCTGGGCCCAGACCCTCCTCACCCCTGCCCACAACCCTCACCCCATACATAAGCACCCCATCACCCAGCTGCACCCACCTGTATAGACATTCATCTGAAAGGGCCCTCAGGGCACAGCCCCACCCGCCCCCACGTTCACGCAAACATACAGCACACAGATGCACTCTCGTGTTCCAGCTCTGCCATAAACTGGTCACGGCACCACCACGTGTGCTCGCCCCGCATCCCCGGCATCGGAACGACATGGCACGCTCTCCGAACGCGTCCTCCATCAGGAAGGTTCGCCTGCTCCATGGCCACCTCCCGCTCGAGCCTCTGAGCTGTGCTTCTCCAACCATCTGCGCCGAAAGACCACGTTGCTTTGTTTTTCATTTTTCAAATTTCTAACCTGGTGAGGATCCAGTATGTGTTTTGTGAAATCGACACCCAGGCTTGTCTATCCCTGGGACATATGACTTGTCCACTGGTCAGCTCCAGGACGCTGCGGCATGTCAAGATGCCATTAAGCCTCCTGTGTGTCTGTCCCTAGCTCATCAAAGGCAGGTGACACGCAGGTTAACAAACAGTTCTGGGACAGGTGCCAGTCCTGTCTACAGTTTGAATAGCACTGCCCGAAAGTACTCCAGAAAGTGGACATCTAGGGACCGGCAGGTGGCACAGCGGTTAGGGTGCTGGACTCCCACATGGCCAACCGTGGTTCGAGTCCCAGACCTGGTGGCTTGCTTTCTCACTTGCCCTTTTTCTCTCTCTCTGGTCAATTTTTAAATAATAATAATAATAAGGAATAAAACAAAAATAAATCAATCTTTAAAAAATGAAAAGTGGACATTTGTCATTATCTCCACCCCACAGAGGAGAAAACTGAAGTACAGCAATTCAAAGAGACTTGCCCTCAGGCCCACAGCTAGGACAGAGCCAGGCCTAGAACCCGGGCCGAGTGTTCTGAAACTCTGCCAACTCTGGGCCAGTCAGGGGTGTGGTGGTTAGGGCCACTGAATCCCACACGGCCAGCTGTGCTTCTGAGTCCTGGGCCTGGTGACTTGAAAACCATGCTGGGAGTATGTGGGAACATGCCCCAAATCCCCAAAGAATGGAGAAGGGTGACAGCGTGGCCATCCCCTTGGGGAGTGTTATCTTGTGCTCTCGCTCTCTCTCTGGGGCAAATGCAAACACCTTCAAGCAAATTTTTAAAATTTTATATTATGGGACCAGCAGTTGGCGTAATGGCTATGTTGCTGGACTCCCACGGAGTCGACCACAGTTCAAGTACCAGACCCAGTGGCTTAAAGTCACACCAGGTGTGTATGCATGCATGCCCAAGATCCCGAGAGGAGAATGGAGAAAGGGTTGCGGTGTGGTCATCTTCCCGGGGGGATGCCCGCCATCCCCCTGGGGGGGGGTGTGATTTCTCGTTTTCTGTCTCTCTCCCTCTGTCTTTCTGGCAAGTGCATGTGCCCTATAGCAAAAAAAAAAAAACAAAAAAACTGTCCAAAAAAAATTTTTTTTAATTAAAAGAAAAAAAAAAAGAAATCCATGCCACCTCCAATCCCCCGCCTTGGGCACAGAGGAGCTAACACACGCAGCTGCAAATACCTGTACGGACACAAGCCTACACAGGTGTGCACTGATTCACTCACTATAGCAAACACACATACACACACGAAATACACGCACAAGCGCACAAATGTGTGTTCAGCCAATCCGCAGGTTCTCCAGGGCCAGTACAGTGTGTGACTCGTAGTGGGCACTCAGAGAATAGCTGAGTGAAGCAGTCCCCTCATACTCTTGCCCACAACGACACATGAACACGTGTGCATAGACTCACACTGAAGGACTGAAGTAGCAGGTTAAGAGCACAGGGCTTAGGTTCAGGTAGATGACAGTTCTAATCCTGTCTCCATCACTAATGCTGTGTGGCGTGGGGCAGGTGCATCACCTCTCTGAGCCTCAAAGTCATCGTCGAGAAAATGAAAATTCACCCATTACTTTCTGAGCAATTACTTATTGACTGCCCACAGGTGGTGGCCAGTTCACCTGGTGCTGTGAACAGGGCCGCGAAAACAGACAAATCGTGCGGGGTGGGGCCCACGTGCTAGTGGGGCAGCAGCAGGCACTTAAATCATTGAAGACCAGATGTTAGGCTGGGGGTGAGGTCAGGACACGTTTAGTGGGGAAGGACCCTGGGAGTTCTTGAGGGGGCTGTAATTTTAACATAGACTGGCTGGACACACAGGAGCCCTTCTGTGTGAAGAGCAGGAACGGCCACGCTGATCGAAGGTGACAGAAACCGTCCTCGCAGTTACTTCCGGCAGTGCGGGAGGGAGCGTTACGGAGGGTGGTGACAGACGTAGACTATGTGGGAAAAAACATCCAGATGGCTGCACCGTGCACGCCTTCGTAAGTTATCCCTCAGTTTACAAAATCAGCAGGTCAAGGAAGGCCTCGCTGAGAAGACATCTGGGTAAAGAAGGGGTGAAGGGGTGAGGGAGCAAGCGAATGGCTCACCCGAGGCAGAGTGAACAGCAGGTGCAAAGGCCCTGAGGTCAGGGGGTGCCTGCCATGTTCAAAGAGCAGCCAGGAGGCCGTATGTCTGGAGTAGAAATAGGGAGACAGTCAGAGAGCTGGGGGCCTCTGTGGGCCACAGGAAAGACTCGGACTTGTCTGCACAAGCTAGAAGCTCTTACAGTGTTTGAGATTACGAGTGCCATGATCTGACTTTCATTTTTATTTTTTATTTTTTATTGGGGAGGTTTTTTCTATAGGGCGCGTGTGCTCACCGGAAAGACAGAGCGGGACTGAGAGACAGAAAGCGAGAAATCACCCCCATTACACTAACTGCTGGTCCCCATGATCTGACTTTTAAGAGGATCACTCTGACTGCCCTGGGGGACAATGACAGTGGGGAAAGAGAGTCTATCAGTCAGGGTTCTCCAGAGGAACAGAGTCAGTAGGGTACATATTAAAATATTAATTTTTTGGGGGGGGACTAGCAGTTAGTGTAATGGCTATGTCGCTGAACTCCCATGTAGTCGACCGTGGTTCAAGTCCTGGACCCGGTGACTTAAACTCACTCCAGGCGTGTGTGCATGTGTGCCCAAGATCCCAAGAGGAGAAAGGAGGAGAAGGGATTGCGGCATGGCCACCCCCTGGGGGGTGATTTCTCGCTTTCTGTCTCTTTGTCTGTCTCTGTCTTTCTGGCAAGTGCATGTGCTCTATAGCAAAAACTTCTCCAAAAAAAAAAAAAGAAGAAAAAAATTTTAATAATTATTTAATTTTATTTATTCATTCATGTATTTTTAATTTGACCAGAGAGAGACAGAGAGAAAGGGAAAGTGAGAAAGCAAGCCACCAGGTCCGGGGACTTGAACCCTGGTCGGCCATGTGGGAGTGTCCAGCACTTTAACCACCATGCCACCTGCTGGTCCCAAAAGAATAAAAATATTAATTTGGGGGCCAGTAGGTGGCATGGTGGTTGAGATGCTGGACTCCCACGTGGCTGACCATGGTTCAAGTCCTGAACCTGGCACCTTGCTTCTCACTTTCCCTTTCTCTCTCTCTCTTTCTCTTTGGTGAGCACATGTGCCCCATAACAAAATTTAAATAGTAACAATAATAATAAATACCATTAAATAAATACTTTTTTTTATAAAGAATAATAAATACCATTAAATAAATACTTTTTTTAATAAAGATTGGGATCAGCAGTTAGCATAATGGCCATGTCACTGAATTCCCATATAGTTGACCGTGGTTCGAGTCCCAGATTCAGTGGCTTAAACTCACGCCAGGTGCATGTGCGTGCATGCCCAAGATCCTGAGAGGAGAATGGAAGAGAAGGGATTGCGGCGTGGCCATCCCCTCTAGGGGGTGATTTCTTGCTTTCTGTCTCTCTGTCTCCCTCTGTCTTTCTGGCAAGCGCACACGCCATATAGCAAAAACCTCTCAAAAAGAAAATTTATTTGGAGGAATATTTGCAATTCAGCTGGCAAATTCGAAATCTGTAGGACAGAGCAACAGGCTGGAAACTTGGGCAGGGGTTGATCTTGCATTCCAAGGTGGGATCTCTTCTTCCTTAGGGGAACCTCAATTTTGCTCATAAGACCTTTCACTGACTGGAGGAAGCCCATTCAGATTATGGAGGATAATCCCCTTTATTAAATCAACTGGCTGTAGACAGTAACCACACACAAATCTTAGGGTCTTTGCACTCTTGAAATGACGAGTCACTGCCAGCTCACGGGAGAGGAGGGCAGAAGTGCACAGACACCGTGGAAGGGAAGGGCAGGGCAGGGCAGGCAGGCAAACCCCTTGACCATGGCCACCGAGAGGTGGGTTTCGGCAGCCAAAGAGCTCTTACCAGTGCAACCTCGAGCAAAGCACCGCACCTTCCTGGATCTTGATTCAAGGCCCTGGATCTCATCACACCCTGACATGTGGGCGTGTAAGTTTCTTCCTACTGCCACTGAAACAAATTCCTACAGGTGTCAAGGTTTCAACTACACCAACACACCATCCTACGGTCCTGCAGGGGAGAGGTCCCACGCAGGCCACTAGGCTAGCGTTCCAGTGTCAGCAGGGCTGTGCTCCTCCCAGAAGCTGCCACACCCCTCAGTTGGCAGCCTCTTGTCTCTCTTTAAAGCCAGTGTCTGCAGCATGCTGCGGAGACAGCTGCATCTCTGAGCCGTCCTGTCTCTCATCTTTCTCTCTAACGTTCTTCTCTTCCCTTCTTGAGGGTCTTTGTGATTATCTGGGACCACCCGGATGACCCAGATAATTAATCTCCCTATTTAAAGGTCATCTGCAACTTCAATTCCCCTCTGCCCTGTACCCTAACATATTACGGGTTCCAGAGAGGTGGACATCTTCGTGGGCCCATATTCTGGCCCCCTCAGGGATTCTGTTTCCATTAACAGCCAACACTCTGAGGTTCAGAACAACCTAACCTGTCCAATTATAGGGTCCTGGCCAGGATCTCTTGGGGAAGGGGCAGGGATGGCCCCATCTGTCTGTGCCACAGCTCCTGTCCCCCTACCTGTCATTCTTCCCACCCATCCCAGTCCCCCTTCAACCACCTCACAGAGCTGTAGCAGCTGACAGTGTACATGCACCAGACATACACTGCATGCTACACGCTTCAGGTACAGACCCTCATTTAATCCTCACAGCCCCATGAAGGAAGTAGGATCAGCATTAGCCCCATTTTATAGATGAGGAAACTGAGGCATGGAGCAGTTAAATAATCCACATGAGAACCATGGAGTGGTAGGGCCTGGATTGAACCAGTTGCTTGGCTTTAGAACCCTGGGCCCTGACAACACACTCTTCTCCCCCTACAGGGGCCCTCGGAGCCTCTCCACCCCCATACGTACATGGTAATTCTCCACAACCCAGACCACAGGCTGGGCTGTCACTTTGACAAAGCCTTCCGGAGGTTCAGGAATAGTAGAAGACTTGTTCAGCACAGAGAAGACAACCCCAGTGCTACCAGAGGGTATGCCTCAGGCCCCTATCCCCACACACACCTATGCACAAGGCATGGACTGCCCACCTCCACCTAAAGGTGTGGCCTGGAGCTGCCTCCACTCCTGAGCCAGGTCCAAACTTGCTGAAGACCAGAGACAGACAAAGTCTTCCCTGACTTGAAGTTGGAGTGACCACGGTGCAGTCCACATGCATGGTATAAGACAGAGGACACATCGTTACGTCCTTCAACACAACATAAACCCAGTGGGCCCCCATCCTAGCAGACTGGTAACAAATTCAACCCTAGTCATTACTGGACTGCTCTCCCACCTCGTGCAAAGGTCCAGGGGTTTCTGCAAGGCCAACATTAGGAAGGAAATAGGTTATCACTACAGACCCTGTGGGCCATCACTACAGACCCTGTGGGCCATCACTACAGACCCTGTGGGCCATCACTACAGATCCTCTGGGCCATCACTACAGATCCTGTGGGCCATCACTACAGACCCTGCAGGTTAGCACTATGGACCCTGCAGGCAATCATTATGGACCCTGAGAATACTGGAAGGATTGTAAGGGGTGGCCAGCTGCAGTGGCACAGCCAAACACAATGCTCTGTGATGCTGAGGACATGTGGGAACACCCTGGGTTTGTGTCCCAAGGTCTCCCTATGCAACTAAAGCACACGGTGCATGCTCATGATGCAGGCTGGCTGAGGTTGGAGCAGGATCATGGTGCAGAGGCCCGTTGGGGGTACCCTCACTCTCTCTCGCTTTCTGTCTCCCTCTCTCATAGAAGAAATAATAAACTTAAAAAAATAGAGAGAGAGGGAACCAGCAGTTAGCATAATGGCTCTGTCGCTGGACTCCCATGTAGTCGACCACGGTTCGCGTCCTGGACCCGGTCGCTTTAAACTCACGCCGGGCACGTGTGCGTGCGTGCCCAAGATCCCGAGAGGAGAATGGAGGAGAAGGGATTGCGGCTTGACCATCCCCCCTGGGGGGTGATTTCTCGCTTTCTGTCTCTATGTCTCTCTCTGTCGGGCGAGCGCATGCGCCCTACAGTGAAAATCTCTCCAAAAAAAAAAAAAATAGAGAGAGAGAAGAAAATACCATGAATGATGAGCTCTATAGAGATAAATTTTACATCAATGGACCAATGCCTCAAAAAACATAAACTACACCAACTTATGAATATAAAATAAATCATTAAAATAGGCCTATAACCATTAAGAAAACTGAATTAATTATTTTTCTTTTGTTTTTTAGCTTTGCTATAAGGGCCCATGCGCTCACCAGAGACACACAGGGAGAGGGAGAGAGAGGGAAAGTGAGAAATCACCCCCTGGGGCGACGGCCATACTACAGTCCCTACTACAACCCCTTCTCCTCCATTCTCCCCTTGGGATTTTGGGCATGCACATGCGCACAGTGTGATTTTCAAGCTGCTAGGTCCAGGTCTTGAACTGTGCAGCCAGCCACATGGGATCTAGCACTTTAACCTCCACACCACCTGCTGGACCATGAATTAATCATTTTTCTAATTCCTAGGACCAGCAGATGGCATAATGGTTATGTTACTGGACTCTCATGTAGTCAACCATAGTTCAAATGCCCGATCCGGAGACTTAAAACTCACACCAGGCATGTGTGTGTGCATGCCCAAAGTCCCGAGAGGAGAATGAGCAGAAAGGATTGCAGTGTGGCCACCCCTCCGGGAATGATTTCTCGCTGTCTCTCTGTTTCTCTCTGTCTCTCAGCAGGCGCATATACCCTCTACCAAAAATGTCTTAAAAATTTTTTTCTAATTCCCCAAAAAATAATATCTCTAAGTCCAGATAGATTCACTGCAGAATTCTACCAAATGTTTACCAAAGAACTGATACTAATTCTACACAATTCTTCCAGGAACGAGAAGAAGAGTAAATATTTCTGAATTCATTTCATAAAAACTAGTATTACCCTGATACCAAAACCAGATAAAGACAGTACAAAAAAGAGAACCTATAGATCTATTATTCCTCATGAGCAGAGAGGCGAAGTTCTTTCTAAATTATTAGCAAATGGGAATTAGTAATATATAAAAAGAAGCACATACCATGACCAAGTGGGAATTACTCCAGGGACATAAGGCTGGTTTGGTATTAAAAAATCGACCCCTGAAATCTACCAGATTAATAAACTAAAGAAGAAAAAATGACATGATGGTATCAAGTTGTGCAGAAAAATAGTTAACAAAATTCAAAACCCATTTATGATTTTTAAAAACACTCTCAGAGGCCAGTCAGTGGCATAATGGTTAAGGCGGCTGGATCCTACATGACTGACTGTGTAGTTCAAGCCCCAGACCTGGCTCCTTGAGAAACATGCTGGGTACATGTGTGTACATGTACAGAATTCTGAGAGGAGAAGGGGGGAGGGGACCATAACATAGTCAGCCCCCCTGGGGAGTTGGGGACTTTGTTACTCTCTCTCTCTGTTTCTCTCCAGAGAGTACACACGCGCTATAGCAAATTTTTCAAAGACTAAAATAAAAAAAAAATAAAAAATAAAAAAAACACAGGGGAGAATCTTTGGGCTCTAGGGTTAAGCAAAGAGTTTTAGACTTAACACCGAAAGTATGATTTATAGGAGGAAAATTGATACAGTGGTATATTCGTTCCCTGTGACTACTACTAAGAAAATTCCCACCAACTTTGTTATTTAAAATGACAGACATTTATTCTCGCACGGTCTGGAAACCAGAAGTCTCAAACTGGTATCGCTGCTCCAGAACCCTGGGGTCTGCAGGGCTGTGCTCCGGCCATTGGCTCGCTCTTGCCTCTTCCAGGTCCTGGTGGCTGCCAGCACTCCTCGGCCTGGTGGCTTTGTTGCAGTCCCTGCCGCCACGGGGACACTGCCTTCTCTCACCTGTGTTCCTCCAGCCTCTGCTTCTCTTGTGACAGCATGTAGGGCCCATCTCAGTAATGCGGATAATCCCCTCACCTCACCACCTTCAACCAAACCACACCCCAAAGTCCTTTTTTACCATGTAATTCAACATTCACAGGTTCCAGGGTAGGATGTGAACATCTTCGAGGAGAAGTGGATTATCCAGCCTGCCACAATTAGACTCGATCAGAATTTTAGGATGTGGCTTTACAAACTACCCCAAGAGGATGGAATTGCAAACTAAAACCCACAAAATGTTTATAAACTATATATCCATTAAAGTCCTAGCATCGGGGGTCCAGCAGTTAGCGTAATGGCTATGTCGCTGGACTCCCACGTAGTCGACCGTGGTTCGCGGCCTGGACCCGGTGGCTTAAAACTCACGTCGGGCGCGTCTGTGTGCGTGGCCAAGATCCCGAGAGGAGAATGGAGGAGAAGGGATTGCGGCGTGACCATCCCCCCTGGGGGGTGATTTCTCGTTTTCTGTCTCTATGTCTCTCTCTGTCTGTCTGGCGAGCGCACATGCCCTATAGCGAAAACCTCTCAAAAAAAAAAAAAAAAGGCCTAGTATCTATCAGTAGACTACATTAGGAACCTCAGACTCCGGGATTTTTTTTTAAAAATCCAATTAGAAGAGCAAAAGATGTACAGAGACATTTTGCTGAAGATGATATACAGATGGCAAAGAAGCACATAAAGAACATCTGGGGCCAGTAGATGGCAAGGTAGTTAAGGAGCTGAATTCCCACACGACCAACTCCAAGGTTCAAGTCCCAGACCTGGCACTTGAGAATCACACCGAGTGTGTGTGCATGCATGCCCCAAATCCCAGGAGGACAGTGGAGGAGAGGGGACTGTAGCCTGGCCATTGCCCTGGAGGGTGGTTTCTCACTCTCTCTCTCACTGCCCCTGTCTGTTTCTCTCTGGCAAGCACACCCCCTCCAAGGCAAAAACCTTAAAAAAAAAAAATTCAGCATCATTAGCTTGTAGGAAAATGCAAATGAAAACCGTAAGGATATATCACCACGCATCTATTAGAGTTACTAAAATTGAAACAGTGACAATACCAAATCCTGGCAAATTTTAGCAGAACTAGATCACACACACACATTTCTGGCTTGGATGTAAAAATAGTACAGCCACTCTGGAACACAATTTGGCAGCTTCTTTCAAAAATAAACATGCAACTACCAATTCCACCCAACAGTTGCACTTCTGGGCATTTCTCCCAGAGAAATAAAAACTTACATTCACACAAACACCTGTAAACAAATATTCATAGCAGCTTATTCCTAATAGCCTTAAATTGGAAGCAACCCAGATGTCCTTCAACAAGTGAATGGTTAAACAAACTGTGTTACATTTCTCCACAGAACCGCTACTCTGCAACAGAAGAGAAGCAAACTATTGATACTTACAACAACTTGAATGACTCTCCAGAGAATTACACTAAGTGGGGGGAAAAATCCCCAAAGCTTAAACACTCCATGATTTCATTTAGATACTATTCTCTTTTTTTTCCTTCCAATTTTTGCTATAGGACACATGTGCTTGCAGGAGAGACAGAGCAATAGACAGGGAAAGTGAGAAAGCGCCCCCTAGGGGCTTGGCCATACCACGATCCCATCTCCAGTCTCCTCTCAGGAGTTTGACCATGCATGTATACGCACCCAGAATTTTTGTTTGTTTGTTTGTTTATTAAGAGAGTTGAGCTTTAGAGAGATTTTTGCTATAGGGCACATGCACTCACCAGAGGGACAGAGAGAGAGAGAAAGTGAGAAATCATCCCCTAGACGGCATGACCACACCACAATCCCTTCTCTTCCATTCTCCTCTCAGGATTCTGGGCACACACACACCTGGCATGAGTTTTAAGCTGCCGAGTCCGAGACTAAAACCACGGTCGACTACATAGGAGTCCAACGACGTAACCATTATGCCAGCTGCTGGTCCCGCCCAGTGGAGTTTTCCAACCCACAAGGTCCAGAACTCAAACCACTTAGTAGGCCATGTGGGATCCAGACGCCTTAGCCTCCATACCATCTGCTAGCCTTCTTTTTTTAAATAAATATTTTCTCAAATAACTTTTTCTGTTTCTCATTCTGATCTGAATTGAAATTAGATTTTTTTTTTTTTGCCAGAAGGTACATGGGCTCATGAGAGAGAGAGAGGACACCCCTCAACTGGCCCATGCTGTAACCCCCTTCTTCCATCTCTCCATCCCATCAGGATTCTGAGCACATGGTGTGCTTTTCAAGTTCCTGGGGTTCAGGCTTTGAACCAAGGTTGACCACATGGGAACCGGCTCCCTTAACTGCTGAGCCACGCGGCTGCCTCTATCATCTTCTTGAAAGGACAAAATAACAGAAAATGGAGAACAGATTCGGGGGTGCAGGTGGTGAGGCTGGGTGGGTCATAAGTGCTGCTAGGAGAGTGCACCAGGGATCCCTGGGCTGATGATGCACCCCGGCTCCGACTGCTCTGACGGCGGACTCGTACCACCTGTGCAAGGTGATGCCACGGGTAGTGGACCCTATTTTTTCTTTCTTTTTTTTTTTTGTAAAGAATTATTTTATTTAACTTTATTTATTTATTTTTTTACTTACTCTGAGAGGTTTTTGCTATAATGCAAGAAAGCAAGCTGCCAGGTCCGGGACTTGAACCACATCAGCCACATGGGAGTCCAGTGCCCTTAGCCACCATACCACCTGCTGGCTCCCTTTTTCTTTTTTCTTTTAAAGAGGTTTTTGCCTTGGGTCAGCAGGTGACATGGAGGTTAAGAATGCTGGATTCCCACACGGCCAACTGCGGTGCAAGTCTCTCTCCCCCCCCACCCCATCCCTCTCTGGTCAAATTAAAATAAATAAATAAATTAAGTTAAATAAAATAATATTTTTGAAAAAGAAAGCACTTTAAAAAAGAGGTTTGGGGGACCAGCAGTTAGCGTAATGTCTATGTAGTGGACCACGATTCGAATCCCAGACCCGGTGGCTTAAACACGCCAGGCACGTGTGCGTGTATGCCCAAGATCCTAAGAGGAGAATGGAAGAGAAAGGATTATGGTGTGGCCATCCCCCGAGGGGGTGATTTCTCGCTTTCTGTCTCTCTGTCTCTCTTTCTGGCCCCCCCAACAAAAAACCCCTAAAAAAAAAAAAAAAAGAGGTTTTTGCCTTAGGGCACATGCACTCACAGGGTGGAGGTAAGGGAGAGAGAGAGAGAGACAGTGAGAGGGAAAGTGAGAAATCGGCCCCTGGGGGATGGTCACACCGCAATCCCTTCTCCTCCATTCTTCTCCTGGGATCTTGGGCACACACACATGCACGCACGCCTGGCATGAGTTTCAAGTCACTGGGTCGGGGACTTGAACCGTAGTCAGTCATGTGGGAAAGTCCAGCAATGTAACCACTGCACCCGCTAGCCCCACGAGTACTCTTATTTCTTACAACCACATGTGAAGCTATAATACCTCAAAATGTTAGGTCATCAGAAAAGTCACTACATGTTTTTTTATGTAAACACGTGTCATGATTTTTCCAATGACCCAATAAAAAGTGCTATTCTTTTAAAAGACAGAAAATACAAGCCCAAATTTCATATTAGATTCAACAGGCTTAAAATTCATCAAGATTGGGACCAACAGGTGGTGTGGTGGTTAAGGAAATTAAAAGGCTGGGCAGGGATTCATATGGGAGGGTCCCAGGACCCTTCTGGGCACAGGGGTTGAGACTGAGGATGGCCCATGGCCTGGGGACCCTGGTGGGAGTGTCCCTCTTCTCCCTCTTAAGAAACAGACTTATTTCAAAACATGAAAAGACAAGTCAGATATGGGGGAATATTTGCAATTCCTGTATCTGTCGAGGGACCTGTACTCTGAGTAAATAAAGAACTTTCACAGGCCCACCCCGACAAGTGTGGTGGTTCAGCATTCTGCAGATGGAGCCAGATTCCACTCGGTTCAAATCCCTGTCCCAGTGGCTTGAAAAAGCACACCCAGCACATACGCACGTGCACCCCACATCCAGACGGAAAGGGGAAAGGCAGGAAAAAGGATTGCGACTTGACTCATGGTGGGGCGGGGGTGCTTTCTCTCTTTGAGCACACATGCCCTCTGGGAACTAAAACAAAACAAAAAAGAGGGACCAGCAGGTGGTGTGGAAGTGGAGGCCCTGGACTGCCACATGGCCAACCCCATCAAGTCTAAGACCTGGCGGCTTGCTTTCTCACTTCTGTCTCTCTCTGGTGAGCATGTGTGCCCTATAGCAAAACTTACCATAATAAGAATAAATAAATCTTTTTAAAAAGAGTTTTTATTGGGACCACCAGATGGCATAATGGTTATGTCACTGGACTCCCACGTAGTCGACCACGGTTTGCATCCCAGACCCGGTGGCTTAAAACACATCAGGCACACGTGGCTGCATGCCCAAAATCCCAAGAGGAAATGGAGGAGAAGGGATTACGGTGTGGCCATCTCTCCTGGGGGTGATTTCTCACGTTCTCTCTCTCTCTTTTCTCTGGTGAGTGCACATGCCGTACAGCAAAAATTTCTCTCTCTCAAAAAAAAAGAGCTTTTACAATTTGCTAACTATGATACAATGCAAACCAGGGAGCTCTAACTTGGCAATCCCTTCTATGGTACCATTTGAAAGACTGGTGATGTCCTGATAGCAAAGATACAGAGTAGCCAGATTGTCACCTGTTGCTTTTAGGAATGCCAAATGGTACTCGCCTTTTAGAAAGTAGCATGGCAGTCACGCCTAGATATTTATCTAAAGAAATAAAAACACCTACTCACAAAAAGACATAGCCCAACCTGGAGACAGCCCGAATGCCCATCTACAGGTGAGTGGGTAATAATGGCGAGGTAGCCACACAACGGAATGAAAAGGAACAAGCCACTGATGCACACAAAGACAGAGGCGACCCTCAGAAGCAGCCTGCTGAGCAAAAGAAGAGGCCACAAAGACTGCACTGTCTGATCCATTTAGATGAAATTCTAGAAAAGGCAGGACCATCTACACTACAGAAAGCAGATCAATGGTTGTCTGGGGCCAGGGGAGGGGGAGGGAACTGCCTGCCAAGGAGCAGCAGGGGTCATCTTCTCTTTCTTGGCGGCGGCGGTGGTGGGTATGAACATTTGTCCAGAGTTACTCAGTCATACCCAGAAAATGGATTGCATTTCATGTCAATGATAACTCAGAAAGGTTGACTTTTAAGAGAAAAAAGTGCAAGCCCATATCTCGTCTTAGGCTCGTCAGACACCAAAGTACTCTGTTTCGGGGCAGTTTTCTAAATGCTTTCTCTAAATTTGTGTGTGGTCATGCATCCTGGAACCGGGTAAGCTCAGAGAAATGCTCCACCCTGCAAACATTGCACAGTACTTACAGCTAGATGATCTAGCCCGCCACGCATCCAGGCCGCGTGAACCCACCGAATAGGGTTTATCGTTAACGGAAATTCAGTTAGGCTGAGCATGCCGGTGACTCCACCTCCCTCACGGGTAAGGAGCAGCTCACAGACCGGCTGTGATCCCCCAACCATGACTTTGCCAACTACCTGGTTCTCACAAGCACCCCCGCCGCCTCCTCTGCCACCCTCAGGTCGCAAAGCTGAGACCCAGTACTGAGCGTGGAATCACTGGGTCTTGAACTGCGGGCGCGCCAGCCGCAGCACCCGGTAGGTGTTGAGGCCCGGCACGTCGAAGCCTGGGGACAGCCCGTGGCGGTCCAGGGGGTAGAAGTTGACCAGCTGCCCGTGCTGGGCCTCAAGCGAAAGCCAGGTGTCGCCGAGGGGCAGTGCGCACGGGAACTCGCGGGCCACGTGCAGCTGGAAGACGCGGCCGCGCAGGTGGCGCAGCGCCAGGGTGCGGTACGCGGGTGGCACCAGCGCCTCGACGCGGGGCCCGAACTGGCGCAGCCGCAGCTCTCCCGCCGGGCCTGCGCGCACCG
>NW_006159616.1:901109-904835 GCF_000334495.1 Tupaia belangeri chinensis | reverse complement strand
CGGCCAGCAGCAGCACCAGGCCCAGGCGCAGCGGGGGCACCAGCGAGAAGGTGGCGGCGTAGCCGTCCAGGTCGCCGTCCTTGCGCACCACGCGGTATCCCCGCTGCGCGTGGAACTCCCACGGTGTGCCGGTCTCGTTGGCGAAGTAGGCGTCTGGGCAGGCCAGCAGCGGTGCCAGCAGCATCTTGGCCGCATCCGGCCGCAGGAGCCGCTGGGGCCCGCCACCCAGGAGCGCCATGGCCAGCTTGGCCAGGTCGGCAGGGGTGGAGTACATCTGTCCGGACGGGCGGTACCAGCCCAGGTCGTAGAGTGGCGCCGGCCGCCCGCTGCCGTAGAAGCCCGCCGCCAGGCGGGCACGCACGTGGGGCGTGTGGTCGAAGCCTGTGTCCGCCATCCCCAGCGGCTCCAGCACGTTCTGCGAGACCCAGCGCTGGTAGTCACCCTGGGCTGTGTGGGCCGCCAGGATGTGGGCCAGGAGCGAGAAGGCCAGCGTACTGTAATGGCACCTGGAAGGAGAGCAGTGGGAACTGAGGTGGGGCCTCCGCGGACATCTCGAGCCCGGAGGAGCCTCTTTCGCCTGCTCAGAAATAACACCCGAGTCGGGCTGAGTGGCTGGGACCTTCTCTACTGCATCCCCGATGGTCAGACCACTGAACAGCACTCTTCTCCACGTAAGACTAAGACCAGAGAGGGGCTGGAAGCTGCCCGGGTCTCTCAGCAGGCTGGAGAACAGGGCCCAGAGACCCACCAGGGAAGGTGGTGGCACAAATCTTATTGGCTCTTTATACGCTACTATTATTTACTTTATCACATGGAAAATTGAAGCGTTAGACTGTTCTGGGTGGGGAGGAGAGTGATTCTAATCCCTTAGTTCAAGGGTGACAAATACAAGGCGGGGTCCCTCACCCCCAGGCATGCAGACACCAGCAAGCCCTAAGAGGCCTTTTTTCTTTCCCAGGGCAGGAGCAGTTTCCAAATCTCTGAATAGTGCCTTCAGGAGGCACAAAGGTGGATGAAAAGTCACAAATCCTGGGACCAGCAGTTAGCGTAATGGCTATGTCGCTGGACTCATGTAGTCGACCCCCGGGCCCGATGGCTTAAACTCACGCCAGGCGCGTGTGCATGCGTGCCCAAGATCCCAAGAGGAGAATGAAGGAGAAGGAATTGCAGCATGGCCATCCCCCCTGGGGGGTGATTTCTCGCTTTCTGTCTCTCTGTCTGTCTGGCGAGCGCAAGCACCCTACAGTGAAAACCTCTCCAAAAAAAAAGAAGTCACAAATCCTAATGGGCCTTGCTGAACTCCGGGCTTGCTTTGCAGAGGCGGAAGGTAGGGGTTGCAGAGGCAGAAGGTAGGGGTTCACCAGGAAAAGCGCCTGGCCTGTGGTCACACGGCTGGTTGGTGGCGGTGCTGGAAGGGACTCCAGCCTGAAAGTGCTCGAGTGTCTCCTCTCGGCATCATCCAGATCCTTCTCTTCCTTAAGGGGAATGGGGCCTGAGGTCAGCATTTGGAGAAGCAGGGGGCAAATTTGGGAAGGGGCACTGCCCAGGGTCAGTAGGTCTGGGCTTGGACCTCTGAGGCCTGCTGTTCTCTGTCCTGCCCCACACTCCAGGGCTTCCAGCATTGGGCTTCTCCACTTAATGTCACCCAGCTGTACACTCCCAGCCTGGTCAGCATCCTGTTGATTTCCATCATGGCAAAATGTTTTTTAAAAATTATTTAATTTTTTTTTTTAATTTGACCAAAAAGGGAGAATAAGAGGGAGAGAAAGGGGGAAAGTGAGAAAGCAAGCTGCCTGGCCAGGACTTGAACCATAGTCAGCCATGTGAGAATCCAGCACCCTTAACCACCACGCCACCTGCCGGCCCCTTTGTATTTATCCTGCCTATGTGTGCACCTTGTCTCCCTCGCAAGAGGGAGGGGCCTGGCTGGCTGTGTCCTCAGCTGTATCTCCGTGTTTAACACATGCTGGGCAGAGCAGGTGCGCAGTGTATGTTGAGTCGGTGAGTGGAAAGAACGCGAGAGTCCAACAGCACTGGCCCCGCTCTCCCCTGCTTGGCTGTCCCTCCTCCATAGGCTCTAGTCTCTCCTGCTGTGGAATGGGGGTTGTCTTCAAAGGTCCCCAGTGGACGGCCTGGCTCTGACCACCCAGGATGAGCTGACATGGCTCTTCCCCAGGAGGTGAGTCTCCTCGAGAGGCTCCTAACGTGTTACTGGTGTCAGGGCGCATGGCTCACCTGGTTCCTGGGTCCACCACCAGCACGTCATCCTTGAGCAGGCTCAGGGCCTCCTGGGTGCTGCCCCTCCATAGCAGCGAAGTGGAGCGCAGCCTTCTCGGTAGCCCTACGGAAGACAGCGGTCAGACCTGCTGGGCCCGGGTGAGGGTGGGGTAGCGGGCCTCAGGGTGCACTCCCTCTCCTACCTTCCGTGGGTCGGGAGAGAACAAGGCAGTCAATTAAAATAAATAAATAAAGGTCCTGGTCCAGCCTAGCGGCATGGCCTACAGCAGCATGAACCGCAGTGGGTGCAGGAAGCCACATAGCTGACCAGGGATCTGGAAGCCCAGGTAGGCCTGACGACAGGCCGGGCGTGCAACAGCTGCCCAAGAGCCCGACAAGTGAGAGGGGAAGAGGATCATGCTGTGATGAGAGCCTGTCCAGGGTGCACTTCTCTGTCTCTGTCTCTGTCTCTCTCTGTCTCTTTTATGCATGCACATGCTATCATGATTTTTATTTTTTAATTTAAACATCTAGTTCCAGGGCCAGCCCGTGGCCTGGTGGCGAAGGAAGCTGGATCCCACGTGACTAACCATGCAGTTGAGTCCTGAACCCAGCGGCTTGAAAACTGTGCCAGGCACATGTGCACACGTGCCCAGACTCCGGAAAGGAAGGAGAAACGGAAGAGAAGGGATTGCAGTGTTACCTTTCCCAATGAAGAGCTGCTTTCTCACTTTCCTCCTCTCTCTCTGTCTCTGGCAAGGGCACACAGCCTCTGGAAAAATGTGGGGGAAAAAAAGGTCTATGGATTCTGATCTTGCCTCCTTTTCCCGCCTGTGTTTCACTGGGCAAGTCACTTAACCTCTCTGAGCAGCAGTCCTTCATCTATAACATGAGCGAAATAATTCCTCTATCAAAGGGCTCGTGTGAGGGTTAGAGGAGATGAAGTGCCTCTCGTGGCAAGTGGCATATACTAACTGCTCGCAAATTGTTATCACCCCCTGGAAATGTCATTCCCATACATTTCTTGAAGTCGTGGCCAAGTCTTATAAACCTGGTTCCTCTGACTGTTTGGGAATTTTCTCTTTATTGGATGGGACAAGTTTTGGGAGGATCTAAAACTCGGGATCCCTCCCATCTGTCATCTTAGTAATAGTTTTCAAGCACCTATTTTATGCCAAGGGCTGTCTACGGGTCATCAGACAAGTCATGACGCATTTTCGCATAGAAAAATACATCATGATTTTTCCAATGACCCAACAGATGCTGGGGATTCAGCCATGAACAAAACAGTCCCTGCCCACGTGGAATTTGCTCTATAATGGAGGGGAATAATAATACAAAAAATATTCATGGGTGGGGAAAACGATTCCATGCAAAAAGAAGGGCTGCTGTTTCACACAAGGTGGTCAGAGAAGGTGGCACAGAGAAGGGGCCTTGACAGTGGAGACCTGGAGGAGGCAGCCCTGGAAGGAAAGACCATCTTGGGCAGAGGACAGCAAGCACAGAAGC
>NW_006159616.1:894879-901078 GCF_000334495.1 Tupaia belangeri chinensis | reverse complement strand
GGAATGTCTCGGCACATCCAAGGAGCCACACAGAACGGCGTGTGGCCGGGGAGGAGGGATACTTTGGAGGCACTGGTGTCAGATCCTATAGGGCCCTGTGGACTGCCAAAGGGACGTAGCTGTCCCTCTGAGTGGGATGGGGCCACTGCAGAGGTTTCAAGCAGAGGGCTGATGTAATCCAACATGTTTTCGATCAAGGTTGCCCTGGCTGCTCTGTAAAAACAGGCAGTTGGGGACAATAGCAGAAGCAAGAACACCTGTAAAGAAAAGTGCTAAAATCTTGGGACCAGCAGATGGCATGATGGTTATGTCACTGAATTCCCACATGGCCGACCGCGGTTCGCGTCTTGGACCCGGCAGCTTAAAACTCACATCGGGCGCATGTGCGTGCGTTCCCAAAATCCTGAGAGGAGAACGGAGGAGAAAGGATCCCGGTGTGGCTATTCCCCCTCGGGGATGATTTCTCACTTCCTGTCTCTCCTTCTCTCTGGTGAGTACATGCGCCCTATAGGAAAACTCTGTCTTGAAAGAAAGAAAGAAACTCACTAAAATCCTTTTACAATCTCTGTAGTTCCCTTTTGAAGATATTCGATGCATACAGAAACTACTAGGTATGTTTATTAATAACATTTGTCTTACATAGGTACATTACACATACAGTACGCATGCACTTTCATATACACCTAACAATAGGTGCGCATATTTTTATTCTTTATATGGGAGCAAACAATATATGCTATTCCGAGCATTGTTCTAATGAATATGGTATCTTATGCCATCTCAGCACTAAAGAACAGTGTTGATCTTTTGTAGGGCTACCTAGTGTTGGGATGTGGAGTTGCGACGTGGCTTATTTGGCCGCTACTCTACCGGTGGGCACAAAGGTTGCTCCCATCTCCTGCTTTTACAAACAGTGCCGTGCTGCTTAACTGTGTAGGTTCTTCACGTCACAGTACCAGAAGGTCCTAGAGGTGAGATCGCTGAGTCGAGGCAAATGTACAGCTTCCCTCGTACTTACTGCCGGTCCTCCATCCCAGTCACGCCAGTCCCGACTTCCCTACTGACGGATGAGAGGCCCGGTCTCGCCATGACCTCGCCAATTCAGTGTATCCTCTCTCATCTTTATCTGAGAGGTGGGACTGTGTCTCAGTGTGGGGCTTTTTGCTTTTATTTATTATTGTCACTAGTTTTAGGTTGCTATGGGGCAATGAGAGAGAGAGACAGCAAGAGAAAAAGAGAAAGAGAAAGCAAGCCACCTGGTCTGAGACTTGAACCATGGTGAGCCATGTGGGAATCCAGTGCCTCAACGGCCATTCCGCCTGCTGGTCCCCTCTCAGAGTGGTTCTGTGTTGTGTGTTTTTTGTTGTTGTTGTTGTTGTTTTTTAGAGTAACTTTATTTCTTTTCATTTGACCAGAGAGGGGCAGAGTGAGAGAGAGAGAGAGAGGGAAAGTGAAAAAGCAAGCCACCAGATCTGGGACTTGAACTGTGGTCACCCACGTGAGAGTCCAGTGCCCTTAACCACCACACCACCTGCCGGCCCCTCAGTGTGATTTTAAAACATTTATTTTGTTATAAACCAGGTTGAGCATTGTTTTGTGTTTTTTCTGAGAAGTTTTCGCTATAGGGCGTGTGTGCTCGCCAGACAGACAGAGACATAGAGACAGAAAGCGAGAAATAACCCCCCAGAGGGGCTGGGACCACCACCTCCTCTCGGGATCTTGGGCACACACGCACATGTGCCCGGCATGAGTTTTAAGCCACCGGGTCCGGGACGCGAACTGCGGTCAGCTACGTGGGAGTCCAGCGACATAGCCATTACGCTAACTGCTGGTTCCCTGTTTTTTGTTTTTTTTTTTTTTTTTGAGAGGTTTTTGCTATAGAGCATGTGTGCTCACCAAAGACAGAGAAAGAGACAGAGATAGAAAGCAAGAAACCACTCCCCAGGGGGGATGGCCACGCCACAATCCTTTCTCCTCTATTCTCCTCTCAGGACCTTGGGCACGCACGCACACGCACTCAGCATGAGTTGAAGCTGCCAGGTCTGCCACAGTCGACTACGTGGAGTCCAGTGACAGAGCCATTACGCCATCTGCTGGTCCCTACTTTTAGTATTCTTTAATATTTGCCATTTGTGCCCTCTTTTCTGTAAACATCTATTCCGTCCCACTCCTCACCCATTTTTCTGTTGGGCTGTTGATCTTTGTATTGATTTGTAGGTGAGGTTTATATATCGAGAGAAATGAGGCCCTCACTGTAGAATGGTCTACACATATTGACTTACTCTTGACCCAGTAAGCAGATCGTGATCCATCAGCTTGATTTGACCCACAGGTGTGGGCTGAATTCCCCAGCCTCACCTCAGCTTTCACCCCACCAGCTATTTCTACCCTAAGCCCTGTGAGGAGGCGTGGCCAGTTCAGGAAGCAGAGCAGGGAGTGGACCGGTTGCAGCTGCATGAGAACCCATTACTCAGTTCCCACCCCTGAAATAGTTTGAGTGCGGCGGGGTGACTTCAGAGACTCACCTGAGAGCTGGCTGGCCATCCTTCGGAGAGTGACTGGGGAAGGCCTCGGAGTTGGGCCCACCTCCTCCAGCCCATCTGTCAGGCCCTGCTGGACGGCCAGTGTACCGCCCAGCGGGTTGTTGATGGTGAAGGTGCTGGCATACCGCTCCAGGGGGTCATCCAGGGAGGCTACGGTGCCTTCCTCCCACAGGCGGTACAGCATGAGGACTGGGAAGATCTTGGAGACGCTGGAGATCCTGGACAGAGGTGGGTAGAAGGTGCAAAGGGATCCTGTTGACCCTACAACTCACGTCCCACCCCATGCCCCCCACCTTCGACTCTCTGTATTCTAGGAAAACCCCACGGGCCAGCTGGTACAGTGGTTAAGGAGGCTGGATCCCATACAGCCAACTATGTGGATCGAGTCCCATGACCCAGCAGCTTGAAAAACACCTGGGCACGTGTGCATGTATGCCCAAAATCCCAAGAGGAAAATGGAGGAAAAGGGATTGGCCAACCCCCAGGAGGTGATTTCTCACTTCCTCTCCCTCTCTTCTCTCTGTCTCTCTGCCAAGCACACATGCCCTATAACCCAATTTTTAAAAAGGAAAGAAAAGCACCAAATCCACCCTTAGTCAACATCTCTGATGGAAACTCGCCAGCCTCTGTGAGATGCTTGAGAACATTCCAGAAGCAGTGAGAGTGGGCTTTGATGGGCCTTTGAGAGCCTACCGGTGCCAGTCCCTTTCCATTCTGGGAAGACTACACTGGGATCACACCTCTGCCTTTCTGCTGTGTGGCCTTGGGCAAGTTACTAGATCTTCCTGAGCTTTCGTTTCCATGTCTGCTTCACGGTTATAAAAGGATCGAATGAGCTTGTGTGTCAGTGCTTGCAGACGTACCCAGCAAGTACTCCGTGCTCAGGAAGTGCTTAAGACCAGCTGTTGGCCACGCCTGGCTCAGAGCAGGCGCTGCACGAATGCTGGTCCCCTCAGCCCCAGCCGTCCCCACCGCGTCACCGTGAATGAGTACATTCACTTTGCTGTGAGCCCTGAGGGTTTTGCAGGCAGCAGCGGGAGACGAGACCCCTGTGCAACTCAGTGTCCCAGCTGCTTCCATCGGGGACCTGCTGCACTAGTGGGGACCTGGCACAGGGCCCCGGAACTGGGTATGGGTCCTCTGTGATAGGTGGGGTTCGGGAACACACAGGGAGCCTTTCTACTCTGGGAGGTGTGGGGCTGAAGGCTCTTCAGAATGGACCCCTTCTTTACATATTGCCCTGTGGCGTGACACTGGGTACTCGCTGGTCCTCACTCACCTCAGCCTCCTCTTATCTAATTATCAGTTGATGGCGTGATTATGTCGCTGGACTCCCATGTGGTTGACTGCAGTTCCAGTCTCAGACCCAGCGGCTTAAAACTCACATGGGGCACGTGTGTGTATGTGTTTGTGTGTGTGTGTGCCTAAGATCCTGGGAGGAAAATGGAGGAGAAGGGATTACAGTGTGGCCATTCTCCCTGGGGAGTGAGTCTCACTTTCTATCTCTGTCTCTGTGTCTCTCTCCCCGGCAAGTGCACGTGCTCTATAGCAAAAACCTCTCAAAAAAAAAAGACTTAACGCTGATAGCTGGGATCCCCACCCGTGGTTCTCTGGAGTCCCTCTACCTCCTTAGTTCCTGCGGGAACTTGGTCCCTGCCGTGCTGGTGCTAAGAGGTGGTGGGACCTGTAGGGGCTAGGCCCCAGGGCGGCGTCTGGAACGCGGGCACCGCCCTCATGAATGAACTAGTGTGTGTCTAACAGGGCTAGTGAGCTCTTGCTCTCCAGAGAATGGGTTAGTTCCCGCAGGAGTGGAGTTGCATAGGGAGAGCTGCCCACAGGCCACTCTCTCTCCCCACACACCTGATGTCTTTTCTGCATCTGTCAGCCATATGAGACATAGGACCAGAGGCCAGCCAGAGCCAGCCCCACGCTCAGACTCTACCCACCAGAGTCAGGAGCCCAGTGAACCTCTGTTCAGAACCCGCCCAGCTGCAGGGGTCTCTGTGCAGCTACACGCTGACAGGTAAAACAGTGCCCCTTGCCCTCCCAGCTCTTGCTCCCCCCCAAGGCCCTGGTGGTCACCCGCTGACCGATACATGGTGTACTCGTTGGGGGTCCCAGAAGAGGGGTCTGAGCCATTCTTCCTCCCGAAGTTCCCCGTCCAGAGCACAGTGTCGTTGTGGATGACGACAGCAGACATGGCAGCCAGACCTGGGGTGGACATGGCCTGGCGCAGCATCCCATCCACCTCCAGTAGGAGAACAAGAGGCCCCGAGTGAGGGTGCGGGGATGGCTCCCTTGCCCACACCCTGCTACTCCCACAGCCACGCCCTACACACAGCTCCCCAGCAAGCCAACCTGGGGTCCCCGCCCCAGCTTGTCAGAGCAGCTGACCCTCTGGACTCTGTTTTATGTGTAGGGCTTCCTTGCAAGATTCTTGCTCAAAGAAACATTCCCTTAGCAAAATAAAAAAGAGGAAGAGGTTAGAACTACTGATTACCTCAAACTCTCATCCACGTCCTAGAAAAGCTCCAGGCAGCCTGGTCTGACGTAGTGTTGGCAAATTCATGATTTATAGAGGCCCTCGAACTGCTCTGAGCATTTATTGAAAACGCCTCTTTATTTTCAAAGATGCAGTGGTGATAACAGCTGGCGTTTATTGGACGTTTAGAATGACCCAGACACATCGCAAAGCACTGTTCTTGCATGGTCTGCTCATTCTCACGGTCTGTCAGTGCTAGCATCCCCCTGCTAAGAGTCTAAGAGCTATGACATGACCTGCCCAAGTGACCAATGGCATTGGGATGGAGATTAAAGCTCTGAGACCAGCAGATGGCATAATGGTTACATGGCTATACTCCCACATAGTTCGAGTCCTGGACCCGGCGACTTAAAACTCACACCAGACGCATGTGTGCATGCCCAAGATCCCAAGAGAAGAATGGAGGAAAAGGGATTGCAATATGGCCATCCCTCCTGGAGGGTGATTCCTTGCTTTCTGTTTCTCTGTCTCTCCGGCAAGCACATGTCCCCTGTAGAAAAATCTCTCTTAAAATTTTTTTTCTGCAGTAACTCCAGTCTGAATCAGCTGCCAGACCACCTCTCTGAGTGACTGCACAGGTCCTGAGCCAGACTCTGTCTCCCTGCGGTTTCCACCCCTGTGTTAACTTGGCCTCTCTGCACCTCTGTTTCCCCCTCTGTAGAGAGAGATTCCAGGGAATGCGTGTAAGAGGTTAGCACAGCCCTGGGCACAGGCCAGGTGCCAACATAGGGAGCTATCATTATTATTACTGCACCTTTTGGTGTTCTTTTTTCATTGTAGATTTTGCCATAGGGCATGTGTACTTGTTGTGAGAGACAGAGAGAGGGAAAGTGAGAAATCACCCCCAGAAGGGGATGACCATACCACAACCCCTTGTCCATTGTCCACTGTCCTCTCCGGATTTGGGGCATGCACACACATACATCCAGTGTGAGTTTCAAGTCGCCAGGCCCAGGATTCGAACCATGGTTGGCCACGTGGGATCTAGCACCTTAACCACCACACCATCTGTTGGCCCCACTGCTTTCTGTTTTCCTATTACAATCTCCCAGGAAGCCACCTAGCCCCCTCTGCTCCCTCTCCTTCGCAAGAGCTTTTTTTTTTTTTTTTTTTT
>NW_006159616.1:887494-894843 GCF_000334495.1 Tupaia belangeri chinensis | reverse complement strand
GCTCACCAGAAAGACAGAGAGGCAGAGAGACAGAAAGCGAGAAATCACCCCCCAGGGGGTATGGCCACACCACAATCCCTTCTCCTCCATTCTCCTCTCGGGATCTTGGGCATGCACACACACACACCTGGTGTGAGTTTAAGCCTCCGGGTCCAGGACTCGAACCACGGTCGGCTACATGGGAGTCGAGCGACATAGCCATTACACTAACTGCTGGCCCCATCCTTCACAAAAGCTTTTCAGTATTTACAGACCATTTTGGCATCTCTGCACTGGCCCTCACCTTCTCTTCTTCTTCTTTTTTTTTTTAGAGAGAGATTTTTGTTATAGGGCAGGTGCACTCACCAGAGAGACGGACAGAGAGACAAAAAGTGAGAAATCACCCCCAGAGGGTGTGCCCATGCCGCAATCTCTTCTCTTCCACTCTCCTCTCAGGATCTTGGGCACACACGCACATGTACCCAGCATGAGTTTTAAGCCACCCCGTCTGAGACTCAAACCACAGTCCACTATGTGGGAGTCCAGTGACATAACCATTATGCCATCTGCTGGTCCCAGCCCTTACCTCCTCTTCTGTGAACTCATCACTTCTGTCCCTTCAACTATTCTCCAAATGACAGTTTCAAGTCCCCATGAATCATACTGCCACTCGCACACTTCTGTTTTATTTGTCTCTATGTCTCCAAAAATGAGTGGTCTAGGGACCAGCAGTTAGCGTAATGGCTATGTCACTGGAACTCCCACGTGGTCGACCACGGTTTGAGTCCCAGACTCAGTGGCTTAAACTCATGCCGGGCGCGTGTGCGTGCGTGCCCAAGATCCAGAGAGGAGAATGGAGGAGAAGGGATTGTGGCGTGGCCATCCCCCCGGGGGGTGATTTCTCTCTTTGTCTGTTTCTGTCTGTCTGGTGAGCACACGCGCCCTATAGCAAAAACCTCTCCAAAAAAATGAATAAAAACAAAAATGAGTGGTCTAACCACAGAAGTCAGAGACCTCTACAAGGAAAACTATGAAAATCTTTAAAAAGAAATTGAAAATGACACCAAAAAATGGAAGGATATCCAATGTTCCTGGATTGAGAGAATTAATTTAATCAAAATGTCAATTCTACCCAAATTAATCTACATATAAAATGCAATCCCTATCAAATTATGAGAGACAGTCTTCACAGATCTAGAAAAGATAATCACAGAATTTGTCTGGAATCAAATAAGACCCTGTATTGCCAAAGCCATCCTGCACAAGAAGAGTGGAGTGGGTGGCATCTCACTTCCTGTCCCCAAAATATATTACAAAGCATTGATAATCAAAACAGCATGGTACTGGCACAATAAAAACAGACATGTGGACCACGAGAACAGAATAGAGATCTCAGAAATAAACCTGCAAACATAAAGTCAACTAATTTTTGACAAGGGGTACCAGTCAATTCAGTGGGGAAAGAAAAACCTCTTCAGCAAATGGTGGTGGCAGAACCTGCAGAAAGATGAATCTGAACCTCTGCCTTTCACTATTGACAAAAATGAACTCAAAGTGGATCAAAGATCTAAACCTAAGCCCTCAAACTATGAAACTACTGGCGGAAAACACTGGAGAAAGTCTGGGAGACACTGAGGTAGACAAAGACTTCTTAAATAAGGCCCCTAAAGCACAGGCAGTAATCCCAAACTTAGACAAGTGGGATTACATCAGATTAAGAAGTTTCTGCACAGCAAAGGACACAGTAATTAGTGTGAATCGACAGCCCTCAGAATGGGAGAATATTTCTGTAAACTCTACCTCCGATCAGGGACTGTTAACCAGAACACACAGGGAACTCAAGTGGCTTACCCCCCAAAAAATGATTAACCAAATTGAAAGATGGGAAAATAAGCTGAATAAACAACTCTCTAAGGAAGACATATGAAAAGCCAAAAAGCATATGAAAAAATGCTCGACCTGCCTCATCTTAAGGAAGATGCAGATCGAAACCACAATGAGATACCTCCTAGCCCCAGTCAGAATGGTGAAGGTTAAAAAAATAAAAAAATGCTAAGTGCTGGCAGGGATGTGCTGCAAGGGAAACTCTCCTACACTGCTGGTGGGAATGGAAATTGGTCCAGCCACTGTGGAGAACAATACGGAGGTTCCTCAAAGACCTACAAGTAGAACTACCATATGACCCAGAGATCCCACTCCTGAGTGTCTACCCAAAGGACAGGAAAATGCTCAGTTGGAAAAGTGCTTGCACATCTATGTTTATTGCGGCATTGTTCACAACTGCTAAGACATGGAACTGACCCAAATGTCCACGAACAGAAGAATGGATTGAAAAAGTGTGGCACATGTACTCTATAGAATACATGGGACCAGTAGTTGGTGTAATGGCTATGTCACTGGACTCCCATGTAGTCGGCCGCAGTTCAAGTTCCAAATCTGGTGGTTTAAACCGGGCACATATGCATGCGTGTCCAAGATCCCAGGAGAAGAATGGAGGAGAAGGAATTGCGGTGTGGCCATCCCCCCGGGGGGTGATTTCTCACTTTCTGTCTCTCTTTCTGACGAGCTCACGTGCCAGAAAGAGCAAAACCTCTCCAAAAGAAAAAAAAAAATACTACTCAGTCATAAAATACAAGACCCTGACATGTGATAGAAGGTGGATGAATATGGAAGATTTACTGCTGAGTGAAGCAAACCAGGTTGTGAGAGACATTGTATGTCTCCACTTCACATATACTGACTGTCCATACTCTATGGTGGAAACTGAAAGATTAGAAGACATAGAAGCATTGAAAATGGTGGGACCAGCAGTTAGTGTAATGGCTATGTCACTGGACTCCCATGTAGTCGACCACAGTTCATGTCTCGGATCCGGCGGCTTAAAACTCACTCCAGGCACGTGTGCGCACGTTCCCAAGATCCCAAGAGGAGAGTGGAGGAGAAGGGATTGCGACGTGGCCATCCCCCCTGGGGGGTGATTTCTCGCTTTCTGTCTCTCTGTCTCTGTCTGTCTGGTGAGCGCACACACCCTATAGCAAAAACCTCTTCAAAATAAATAAATAAAAATGTTTTAAAAAAGAAAATGGTTATGAATATTGGAAATAATGGGGGAAGAGATGAGGAAAAGGGGTTAGCATAAAGAAAGAAAGGAAGGAAGAAAATAGAAAGCCAAGACATTTATGGGACACAGAAATAGATTATTATCTGTTGATGATAATGTGTTTCATATCCTCAACTGGATTGGTGCGAAGTGTATTCATGTTGGATAAATTCCATCTATACGCTAAATGATATATAGTAATTAAATGTATAAAATAAATTTAAATTTTAGAAATATTATAACGGAGATTTTTGTATTATCTAGTTACAGTTTTATTACCTTGGTGTTGAAATGTGCACTTCACTCCCTCGTGTGCGGTGGTGCGAGTGTAAAGCTACTGCGATGCCCGTCGTAGGGCAGTATAGCACGTCCAGTTGTGTAAAGAACACTTGATCATAATTGGCTGTGGTACCTGTTTACACATTTACTGAAAAAACGAAGAGTGTTCCGAGCGGGCGAGATCTGACTGGCACAGGGGCACAGGCTAGAGCTGCCTGGCCCTCCCACTGGCGTCTTGCCTCCCTGTGATGATGAAAGTTGTGTTTGATCACGTGGTGGTGGCCTCTGAGACCGGGCTGTCATCCTCTGCCATCTCATCTCTCCCACGTCCCAGCTCTGGCCCCTCAGTCCTCTGTACGTGCCGGGCACTCACTCTGTTGTTACCGGGCCCTTGTGTGTGCTGTTCCCTCTGCCGTGGAGCACAGCCCCCTGTCCCGCTGTCCCCCTGTCCCTCTGTCCCTCACCCGCACACACATCAGCTGGCGTTGCTCACTTTCCCATCTCGCCCAGACTCCACCTCCTCTCAGAGCGCCGACCCCAGGCCAGTTCTTCTGTGCCCCTACTGTCTTCCAAACCCTCCCTGTCCTCGCTCTTGCTCCTGAGACATAAATGCTGTCTCGACCGTCCTCGCTCTCCGGCTAGTAGTTTCCTGAGGGCACTGTCTTCTCTCTGCATATCCCTGGTGCCCAGCACAGAGTTAGGTGTTCAGGAAATACATGTTGAATGGAGGAATGTGCTCCCAGCACCGAGGGAGTGCCTGCCCCCTCCCCACCCAGGCCTGGCCCACACCGCAGGTCCCCTGGGACATCACTGACCTTTTCCAGGGCCTCCTTCAACACGGGGAGTGGGTGGGCCAGGGGCACGAGCTCGGGATGCCGGGGACACATCGTCACGGGGGCGGAGGCCACCTCTGGCCCTGAGGAACCTGAAGGGAACACCGTGTCGTGAGTAGGGGACAGATCAGGACAGGAGTCTAGGGGGCATCCCAGGGAGAGGGGAAGGTGGCAGCAAAGGTCAGGGCCACGCCTCGGGACAGCCTTACCAGGAGACCGCAGGGTACAGAGACCAACCACGGGCACCGAGCACGCCAGGCAGAGTGTGCTGGGAAGGACAGGCATGGCCCCACACTTGCCGCCTGCTGCCACCGTGGGCCACACTTCCCGATGGCAGCCACAGTCCTCCCTTCTCTCTTGCTGACCAGCTCCCACCCCACGTGGTCTGTGGGCTCAGGCAGTCCTGTCCGCTTGGGCCAGGCTGGGCCATGTCTGTCTGTCTCTCTTCCCCTGGTCCTGATTAGGTATGTCTGGGGGAAGGGGTGTAGAGCCGATTTGACCTCCGGCCTGAACCGGAAGGGAGAGCTCATTCTATCTCTTGGCCCAGAGAGTGAGTCTGTCATGCCTTCGTCTGAGTGAATGGCTTCCCGGGGACCTCAGGGAGAAGTTGAGAGTGGGCAGGACAGCCTTGGGCTGTGACACCTTCAGAGTGGCTGCCAGACCCACCCTGTCCTGGAAGGCCTGAGGACCCAGCCAAGGAGAACAGCCTCTGGCCTCCCGCAGCCTCCTGGACGCCATCAGAATGGAGGCAAGGTCCAATGGCAGGACCACATGCTTGTTTTGTTTTGTTTTGTTTAAAAGAATTATTTTATTTAGCTTTATTTATTTTAATTTGACCAGAGAGGGACAAATTTGACGAGAGAGAGAGAGAGAGAGAGCGCACCACCAGGTCTAGGACTCTAACCACAATTGGCTATGTGGCGAGTCTAGCGCCCTTCCCCATGCTACCTGCCGGCCCCTTGTTTTATTTAAGTGTATTTCTTCTGTGATACCATGAGAGTGGCAGGTGCAGAGGAAGAGCGAGAGGCCCGATTGTCTCAGGCTATGATTCCCCTAGTGCTCCCAGCCAGCTGGGCTCGTGGCCATGCCCAGCCGGCGTGCTCAGGTCAGCCAGGACATGGAACGCTACCTCCCGTGTGGATGTAGCTTGAGCAGGTCACTACTACCGCGCTGCACCACCAAGCCTCCTTGGCCACGAGTTCTGTGCATGCCCCCCACTTCTTTTCTTAAAAGATTTTTAAATTATTATTTCCAGAGAGCATGTGTACTTGCCAGAGGGAGAGACAGACAGAGAGAGAGGGAGAACGCATCCCCCAGTGGAGTAGGTCATGCCTCAGTTCCTTCTCCTGCATTTGGGGCACATGCCCCTGGTGTGTTTTTCAAGCTGCTGGGGCCAGGATTCAAACCACAGTTGTCCATGCAGGATCTGGCTTCCTTAACCACTAGTCCACAAGACGGGCTCCCTGTCCACCTCTTAATTCTGGCTAGCTTTGGGACTTGCTTGGGACAGCAAGAGGCTGAACTGATGGTGGACTCCAAAGGCTAGGCCTTACTCCTGGGAACACTGCCACCCCGTGGATAGGCCTGAGACAGCAACATTGAGAGCAAGAGACCTCAGGACGGTGAGCGCCCTCCCAGCCGACTTCCTGCTGCATTGGAGGAGTCCAGGTTAGCCCAGCCGCAGAACTGTCAGCCTGCACATGGTCCCTGGACATCATCAATCACTTTGTGAAGCCAGAAGGTTTTGGAGTGGTTTGCTACTTCTCAATAGACAACTGACATGGTCCGAACAGAAAATTACAAACCTTAGGGAGGATCCTGCCTGAGGCATAGGTTTAGTAATTAGAGTAGGGACCAGCAGGTGGTGGTTAAGGCACTAGGCTCCCAGTGGCTAGCCGCAGTTTGAGTCCTGGACCTGGTGGCTTGCTTTCTCACTTTCCACTCTCACTTTCTCTCTCTTGGTCTCTCTCTGGTGAGCGTGTGTGCCTGTAGCAAATTTAAAATATTTAATAAAAATAATAAAATTAAACAAATCATTGTTTTAAATAATACTAATAATGGGGACAAAAGGTGGCATAGTGGTGATGGCTCTAGATTCCCACATGACCAACCACAGTTCCAGACCCAGACTTGGCAACTTGAAAATCATGCTGGGTGCATGTGCTTACATGCCCAAAATCCCAGGCGGAGAATGGAGGAGAAGGGCTTGTAGTGTAGCCATCCTGGGCAGGGCCATTTCTTACTTTCCTCTCACTGTCTCTCTCTGGCAAGCACACACACCCTATAGTAAAAACCTTAAAACAATGGGACTAGCAGATGGCATAATAATTACGTTGCTGGACTCCCATGGAGTCGACCGTGGTTCGAGTCCCGAACCCGGCCGCTTAAAACTCACACTGGGTGTGTGTGCATGCATGCCCAAAATCCTGAGAGGAGAAGGGATGGCAGCATGGCCATCCCACCAGGGGGGACCTTCTCCAGGTCTTCTTTAAAGACCCTGGGTCTTCAAGGGGGGTAGGGCCTGGCGAAGCCATAGTAGATGAGAGCGGAGCAAGGGAGAGGCTGTGTGCGCGGTCTGGGAGATTCCCAGTCTAACCCCAGACTGGCTGGCTTGAGGAAACCTGGACGGCATTAGGAGTCTCACTTGTGCACAAGGACACCGAGCCCAGAGATAGTTAGAGCCGGAGTCAGCGCGGAAGCCGGAGCCTGTGACTCTGCATCCTCCCACCACCTGGGACTCGGGCTATAGCTCACAGCCCAGGACTGATGGGCGGGATTTCACATAGGTGTCGGGACAGCAGATGGCATGAAGGGTAAGACACTGGATCCCACATGGCTAATTGTGCGGTTTGAGTCCCGGACCCAGCAGCTTGAAAAACGCGCTGAGTGTGTGCGTGCCTGCCCCAAGTTCCAAGAGGAGAATGGAAGAGAAGGGATTGTGGCTAGCCATCTTCCCTGGGTGATGACTTCTCACTTCCTCCCTCTCTCTCCCTCTCTGTCTCTCTCTAGTGAGCACATGTGCCCTATAGTAAAAAAATAAAAATAAAAATAAAGAAATAGGTGGCTAAAACGCACCGGCATCCAGCTTTGGGAGGTAGTACTGCCACAGGAAGCACCCTGTCATGACCGCCGAGAACAGGAAGAGGAAGGTGCAGAAG
>NW_006159616.1:881879-887436 GCF_000334495.1 Tupaia belangeri chinensis | reverse complement strand
AAAGAGAGAGGACAGAGAGAGGACCCCCGCTGGGGGTCAGCCGGAGGGAAGACACAGGGGGACCCCTACTCTGGTCCCTCCTGTGCCTCAGTGCCATGAGCACTCCCTGCTCTGGATAAATGCCACACCTGTGAAACCAAGGCCCGTCTCAGTGCAGCAGCTCTGCCTGGCATGTGCACCATTTCTGCCCCCCTGCTTGCCCTCACCTCCCTGTACACCAGCACCTACTCAAGTTCACCTGCTCCATGAAGCCTTCCCCGCCTCTCGTCACCCACATCCCCTCCCCAGGCACTTGGAGCAAGCCTCCACGAGGATGCAAACACAGGTCTCCCTGCAGAGCACCCAGCCTGCCTAACGGTGTGTCAGCTCGCTGGGGTGGGACACTTCGCTCTTCTCCTCCGTGGTCCCTGGTCTATACTCGGTTGTGCAGTGTTCGCAAAGTGAATGTGCGGGCCCGAGGACATAGGGTACACCTTCCCTCCATTCCTCCACGTACCCTCTTTCCAGAACATCCACCCTTCCGTTTCCCCAGTTCGTGTTCCTGAACCAGGGAAAGATCCCCAGTTCGTGTTCCTGAACCAGGTAAAGAGCACCCAGCGGCCTTGACAGCTCCACACGCAGGGTCATTGCTCCACGGGGCTGGCTGTTTCCAGGAGGCTGTCACATCACACGACCCTTGTGTTGCCCTGCCAAAGGGAGTAGAAAACCCTTTACAATGAAAAGGGCCTTGTTTGGAGGGCTCCAGGAAGGATGGAGCTGCAGAGAAGGCAGGCCATTTCTCACAGAGGTCAGGGGCTGAGGAAGCGCAGCTTGGGCGGTGGGCACGGTGGGCCACAGTGTGTGGAGGTGCTGAGCGCAGGTCCTGAAACTGCGGAAGGGCGGGCACGACGGCTGGTGGGGAGGTGGCTGAGTACTGGAGAGGAGGGTGTGTGGCAGCCGAGCTCCTAAGAGCTGTGGTTCCCTCACAGCCAGCTTAGGACAGTGGAAGGCAGCACCACTCTTAAGAACAGCGTCTCAACACCCTGCCACGGGGACCAGCAGGTGGTGTAATGGCTAAGTTATTGGACTCCCACAGAGTCAACCACACTTCAAGTCCCAGATCCAGCAGGTTAAAACCCACACCCGGCGCATGTGCATGTGTGCCCAGGACCCCAAGAGAAGACTGGAGGAGAAAGGACTATGGTGTGGCCATCCCTGGGGGGTGATTTCTCACTTTTTGCCTTGCTTTCTCTCTCTGAGTGCACGTGCACTATAGCAAAAGTCAGTTAAAACAAACAAACAAACAAAACAAACAAAAAAAACCCTGCTGCGTTAGTGCCTTTATATGACAGAAGAGGCTCAGAGAAGTAAAGTAACTTGTCCAAAGTCACACAGCTAGTTCCAGAGCTGGGACTGGAACCCAAAGTCCAGTCTCTCACCTCTTCACCCAAAGTTCTGAAAGAACCTTAAAGATCACTTGCTGGGGGCCAGCAGGTGGTGTGGTAGTTAAGGCACTGGACTCCCACATGATCAACTGCGATTTGAGTCCCAGACCTGGCAGCTTAGTTTCTCGCTTTCTCATCTATCTATCTATCATCTCTCTCCTTATGGTGAAAACACATGCCCTATAGCATATTTAAAAAATAATAATAAGGGGTCGGCAGGTGGCATGGTGTTTAAGAGCATTGGACTCCCACATGGCTGACTGCAGTTCAAGTCCTGGGTCTAGCAGCTTGCTTTCTCACTTTCTCTATCTCTCTCTCTCTCTCTCTCATCAAATTAAAAATAAAGTTAGGGGCCAGCAGGTGGTGTGGTGGTTAAGGATGTGGACTCCCACATGGCCGACTGCAGTTCCAGTCCAGGACCTGGTGAATTGCTTTCTCACTTTCTCTCTGTCTCTGTCTCTCTCTCTCTCTCTGGTAAAATTAAAATAAATAAATAAAGTTAAATAAAATAATTCTTTAAAATAATAATTAATTTAATTTAATTTAAATTATGTTTCAGAAATCTCAATATTTTACCATATTTTACCATACTTTTCTCATGTCTTTTCTGTTTCCGTTTTTATGAATTGCTAGAGGGTGTGTATGAGAGAGACACAGAAACACAGAAAAGGAGAAAGTACCACCACCACCACCCCCGAGCAGGGCAGGATCTTGCCACAACGTCCTCCTCTCCATTCCTCTACACTGCTGGGATTCTTGGCACACACACACATGCACCTAGCATATTTCTCAAGCCACCAAACCTGGGACTCCAACCACAGTTGGCCATCTGGGATCCAACTCCCTTAACCAACAGGCACAGGGCTGCTCTCTTTATGTATTTTTTTTAATATGCAGTATCCCTACTTTTGTAGTTCATCTGTTCTGCACCTCTATCCCATTTTAAAAAAACAGACTTTTGGGACCAACAGATGGCATAATGGTTACATCGCTGGACTCTCATATGGCCGACCACAGTTTGAGTCCCAGACCCTGTGGCTTTAAATTCACGCCAGGTGCACGTGCGTGCATGCCCAAAATCCTAAGAGAAGAGTGGAGGAGAAGGGATTGTGGTGTGGCCATCGCCCCTGGGGGGTGATTTCTTGCATTCTGCTTCTCTATTTCTGTCTCTCCAGGGAGCATATGCACCCTATAGCAAAAATCTCTTAAAAAAAAAAAAAAAAGAGAGATTTTGCTTGTTTTGATCACTATGGTATTCTCAATGTCTACATCAGTCCCTACAACATAGCAGACCCTAATAAATATTCGTTGAATGAATGGATGAAAGTAAAACCTTCTCAACGGGGTTGAAACCTCTGTAAATCCTTCACAGATCGCAACCCCGCCCTCTGCCCCCGCAGGTAACACCCACTCTGGTGTTGCATTTGTTGTTATCCTGTGTGTGCTTAGTCTCTCCACTGTGTGATGTTTTCATTAGCAGCAAACGGTACTGCACATGTGCGACCTTATGTAAATGATACCATACTATTAGGTCGCCGGAAAAGTCATAACACAATTTTTTTAAGGAATTATTTTATTCTAACTATTTATTTTTTTCTTTTATTTAACTTTATTTATTTAGCTAGTTTTAATTTGACCATAGAGGGACAGAGAGAGAGAGAGAGGAGATGGAAAGTGAGAAAGCAAGCCACCAGGTCCAGGACTCAAACCACGGTAGGCCATGTGGGAGTCCAGCACCCTTCATCACCACACCACCTGCTGACTCCCAACTTTATTTATTTTATTTATTTTAATTTGACCAGAGAGAGACAGAAAGAGAGAGAGAGAACGTGAGAAAGCAAGCCACCAGGTTTGGGACTGGAACCATGGTCAGCCACATGGGAGTCCAGCGCCCTTAACCACCACAGCACCTGCCAACACTTAACACAATTTTGCACAGAAATACTCACGACTTTTCCAACAACCCAATATATTATTCTCCTGCAACTTGCAGGTACTGCCAGGTACACGTAGTTCTGGATGGTCCGTCTCAGCCTCTGTAGAACGTGCCGTTGCAGGAATACACACCTCAAAGGAGCTGGAGCAGAGCCTAAGGCCAGACCGCCTTAGTCACATGACTGTTTCACATGCAGGTTGACAGCACTGTGCCCAGGAGTGAAACTTCTAGGTGGCCACAAATGGCCATCTTCCTAACTGATACTATTCATTTATTCTCCAAAGTTGTTCCAATTGCACTCCTACCACCCGTGATTCTAATTGCTGTTTTTAATTTGTCTTGATGACTAGTATTTTTTCTTTCTGATGGAGTCTCACCATGTTGCCCAGACCAGCCGCAAACTTGCAATCCTCCTGGCTCAGTCTCCTGAGTCATTGGGCACATTAACATGCCCAACCTAGGTTGAGCCAGGAATCGAACCTGGGTCTTCCCGGTGGTCCCAGCCTGCAGAGTACAGCTTCTTAGCGGCACACACCACTGCGGCTGGGCCAAGCTGAATACCTTTCCATCGTTTACTGTGGACAGGTGGGTTTGCTTCTCTGTGATTGGGCTGTCCTTCTCCTGTTTTTTTTTTCTATTCAATTTTCTTTACTTATTGAGTTCTTCATATGCTTGAGATACTTTCATCCATTTTGCCTTTTTGTATTTCTTTTTGTTGCAAGAGAGCATGTGTGTTTGCCAGAGAGAGACAGAGATAGAGAAAGAGAAGAAAGCATCACTGATGGGATGTTGTCACATTGTAATTCCTTCTCCCCTATTTCTCCATTCTGGTGGGTTCTGGGCTCACACACATGTGCACCCAGTGTGTTCTTCAAGCCGCCGGGGCCAGGATTCAAACTGTAGCCAACCTAAGCACTAGGCTATGGGGCTGGCCCTTCATATAGTATCTTTGATAACTTTATTTATTTATTTATTTATTTATTTGGCTATAAGGCACATGCACTCACCAGAGAGAGAGAGAGAATGAGAAAGCATTCCCCAGGGAGCGTGGTCACACCACAATCTCTTCTCCTCATTCTTGTCTCGGGATTTGGGGCACACATGCACACATATACACAGTATGTTTTTCTTTTCTTTTTTCTTTCCTTTTTTTTTTTTTTTTTGTAGAGAGGTTTTTGCTATAGGGTGCATGTGCTCACCAGAAAGACAGACAGAGAGACAGAAAGTGAGAAATCACCCCCCGCCCGGGGGGAATGCCACGCTGCAATCCCTTCTCTTCCATTCTCCTCTCGGGAGAGAGTGCCCAGTGTGAGTTTAAGCCAGCGGGCCCGGGAACCACGGTTGACTACATGGGAGTCCAGTGACATAACCATTACGCCAACTGCTGGTCCCAACATGGCATGTTTTTCAAACCTCCAGGTCCAGGACTCAAATCTTGCAGTAAGCTATGTGGGATCCAGTCACCTTAACCACTATGCCATGGGCTGACCCCACTTTTAATTAAAACTTTTGTGGGGAGATGGTGAATCTTTGTTCAGATGATCTGATGTGAAATCCCAGCTCAGCTACAGTAACACTGGTTGTGTTACCTTGAAAAGCTTACTTAACTTCTCCATACACCTGTTTCAGCCAGGCCTCCAGCCCTGCAGGACCAGCAAATAGCATAATGGTTACATCATTGGATTCCCATGTATTCAACCACAGTTTGAATCCCAGACCCAGTGGCTTAAAAACCTCACACTTGGAGCCAGCAGATGGTATAGTGGTTAAATCACTGGATTCCCACATGTCTGACCACAGTTCGAGTCCCAGACCTGTGGCTTCCTTTCTCACTTTCCCTCTCTCCCTCTCTAAATTGAAAAAACAAATTAATTAATTCAATAATTTTAAAAAGCAAACAAATAAACAAAAAATTCATGCCAGGCATGTGTGCAATATGTGAAGAAGGGGGATGATTTCTCTCTCTCTCTCTCTCTCTCTCTCTCTCTCTCTGTCTCTCCAGAGAACGCATGCACCCTATAGCAAAACCTCTCTTAAAAAAAAGAAGGCCTCAGGACCAGCAGTTGGTGTAATGGCTATGTCACTGGACTCCCATGTAGTCGACCATGGTTAGAGTCCCAGACCCGGTGGTTTAAACTCACGCCGGGCGCGTGTGTGTGCATGCTCAAGATCCCGAGAGGAGAATGGAGGAGAAGGG
>NW_006159616.1:861016-881774 GCF_000334495.1 Tupaia belangeri chinensis | reverse complement strand
AAAAAAAAAAAAAAAAAAGAAGGCCTTCAGCCTTGGAATACCATGGCACCAGAATGACTAGGCCAAGAAACCCTTCGTTGGGGCCCAGCTGTGTGGTGCTGGAGCCAAACGGGAGTCCCTGGCATTGGTTTCTGGGCTCGTGTGGGCGTGCCAGGCGTGCCAGGTGTGTTCGTGATCCCGACTGGCCGGAGGGCTAGGGGAGGGCCTGGCAGGTCCCTGTCTAGGAGGTTCCCTCTCTTCACACATGCCTCTATCCCAATATAAATGAACTTCCAAAAGAGAGAGAGAGGTACTTCAAAGACATCATCTTTGAAAAAAAATCCTTTTTATTATTATTTTTAATTTTTTCTATAGCGCACATGTGCTCACTAGAGAAAGGGGGGGAGGAAAGGGGAAATGGCCCCCCTTGGGGGATGGCCACACTCGCAATCTCTTCTCCATTCTCCTCTCAGGATTTTGGGCATGCACACACACATGCCTGGTGTGTTTTCCAGCCTCTGAGTCTGGGACTCGAACCACGCAGTCAGCCATATGAGATCTGGCTGCTTTAACCAACATGCATTTCTGTGACCGCCCCAAAGAAATCCTTCTGTTCACAAAGACCGTACATATATATTGTTCTATTTCCTCATAGAAGATGCTTTCGGCTATCGTGCAAAGCACAGGGATCCCACCCTGGTGGGAGACAACCTCATCTCCCTAACAGGCAGGCACCCAGGTACAACCAGGGCTTCCTCACCTTGCTTACAGGTGAAGCGTGAAACTCAGAGAGCCAAACAGCTCACCGAGGTCCTGTGTTACACGCTACCTCAGCCCCCCTCCAGGTGCTGCTGGGCCTGCACCCTGCTCTGTGCCTCTCCCATAGCCTCATCTCCTGTCTGTTTCCAATCCCAGGATTTGTGCCAATACACCCGAAAGCAGAGTCAGTACTGAATCTCTAAGCTGCTTACAGCGGCTCACACTTAGATTTGCAGTGGTCACTGGGAACCTCTCCCCTTTCCTTCCCAGCTGGAAAATGCTGGGGGGTAGGAGGGAAGAGCCAGGCTCTCCCAACCCTACCCACCGTGCCTCCCCAGCTCCTTCCCGAATGGTCCACAGCCCAGACACCCTCACCTGCTTTCCCCTTCATCACGACCACTCTGGGCCAGCCCTCTTCATGCAGTCTTTCATTCGGAAAACTGTCCCTAAGAGCCAGCTGTGAGCTGGGCGACCTCTGCCGACAGAGACCAGGGCTCTGGAGCCAGGCGACGCCCTTACCAGCTTTGCACAGAGGACTTCACCTCCAAGTCATTTCCTCCTCTGCAGAACGGGGACAGCATCCCTACATGCACCGCGTTTAAACAAGAACAGATGAGATATTTGCAAGGCCCAGAAAGCTGCTCGCTAACAGTCGCTAGAGTTGTAATCATTTTTTGAGGAGAGACATAAACAGATGACACACCGAGCTCCGGGACCTGGAAGAGGCAGGGACGAGCTCGGCCTGGGGTGGGGGTAAGAAAGCGGCAGCAAATGGGTGGTCGGGAATGAGTTGGGAACACTCTGAGCAGAGGCCTGGAGACTTGAAAAGGAAGAGGCGTCATTTCTGGATTGCCGTGAGAGCCCCGTGAGCCGGTGCGTGTAACACACTAGACTGTGGCTGGCCTGCGGAGGGCTCGAGAGGTCGGGGATGGCAATGGCAGTGATGTGGGGGATTCGGGCCAATAGTGCACGGCTTCCTGGGGCTGTGCCTCACCTGTGTCTTCATTCTCTCCAAGGCACGCAAGAGTCCAGCTCCTTGAGGATTCAGGTCTACACCCCAGGAGTCCCTGTGAGTGGGAAACTGAGTCAGAGGAGTGAAGGCCAAAAATGGTCCTAGCAGGCTGGAAATGAGAAGGGGGAACATTTCTAGGGCAGATGAGGTTGGGTGGAGGCCAAGGCAACGCGTTACCTCCGCAAGGCTCCGCCTCCAGGGCAAGGGAAACATCGGGTTTGGAACCCCCTGCGAGGGTGACCCACTGCCCAGTCTGCTCAGGGCTGTCCTGAGACAACTGGTCACCCTCTTGCCCTGCATCTAACTCCAGCTCCCCTTCCCCCTGCAGCTTCCTCAGAAAGAACCCAGTCAGGTCCCCAGGCTGGCCAAGAGGCCACCACTTACCCTGGAAGGGCAGGGCAATTCCGGCCCCACCACAGCTGGCCGGTGCCTCAGGGACAAGCTTGGGTTCCAGGGGACAGAGATGGCTTCCTGGCTCTGAACGCAGGCTTTGCCCAAGCTCTCCAGAGGCAGCAGATGTGGCGCCTAATTTCCCCACACTAATCCCTCCGAGTGCCCTCTGCCACAGGGATTAGTTTCTGGGGTCCCTGAGCAGATCTGTCAGGAAGCCCTGGGTGACACCATGTGACTCGAATGCTCCAAGCTGGTGGGCAAAGGCAAGCTCACTGCAGGAGTGTCTGCCAAGCCGTGTGTAAGAGCAGTGCCCAGAGGCTGCCAGGTCCAGCCTCGGGCTGACCCCCAGCCCCTGGAGCCCGCCCAGCCTCCTTAGCAGCTCCTCGGGCACTGAGGAGACGGAGCTCCAAGAAATAGTCTGAAGACCACTGGGGCCAGCCTGCTGTGAAATATGATGACAGCCTAGTTCGAACCCCAGTTCTGCCACTGCCCCTGTGACCCTGGATAAGTCACGACGTCTGTTTGCTCGTCTGGAAAATGGGGATAATGAGGGTGCCCAGTCAGTGTGAGGGTCACATGGCAATGTGCTTGCAATGCAGGAACCCAGCACTGGCCTCTAGCGAAGGGCTCCATGAAGGTCAGCTTCTTGTCACGACTCGGTTTTTACAACAGACTTAAACCTGGCCCCATGGCAGATATCAGGTCTTTCTCAGTGAAACTTCTAGAAGGTCATTTCTATTGATTTTTTTTTTTTAAGGTTTTTGCCATAGGGTATGTGCGCTCACCAGAGGGAGAGAAAGTGAGAAATCACCCCCCGGAGGGGATGCTATGCCACCACCCCATCGCCTCTGGTCTTCTTTCAGGATTCGGGGCACACACGCACACATGCCCAGTGTGATTTTCAAGCCGCCGGTACTCAAACCGCAGTCGGCCATGTGGGAGCCCAGTGCCTTAACCATACACCACCGACTGGTCCCTCATTCGATTGATTTCAACTGACCTAAAATATAAAATGAATTTGCTTTCTTGGACTAGGTAAGCCTGTACATTAGAATTACTTGGGGATCTTTTAAAAATTACTAGCGTCAGCCAGCCCGTGGCCTGGTGGTTAAGGAGACTGGATCCCACATGACCGACTATGCAGTTCAAGTCCCAGACCCAGCAGCTTGAAAAACACTGAGTGCTGGCGCATGAGTGCCCCAAATCCCAAGAGAATGGAGAAGGGATTGGACTTGTGACCCCTGGGGGGCGTCTTCTCACATTCCTTCTCTCTGTCTCACTGACAAGTGCATCCACCCTATAGCAAATTTTAAAAGAAAATAAATGAAAACTACCTGTGTCTGGGTCCCACCCCGAAGGTCCCCAGGAGTGTAGGCTGGATGCCACAATGTTGGAAGAATTCCCAGTGGTTCTACAGTGGGGCCAAGGTTGAGAACCAACGCCTCGGACCAGCGTGTCCGCAATCTGGCTGCGGATGGGAGTGTCCTGGGGATCGAGTCCGACTACAGGTCGAGGTAAGGAGAACCTGAGAGTCCACGCTGCCCACAGCTCTGAGCAACAAGGCTCTCTGCAATCAGGGACAACACCGGCCTCCACATCGTCTCAGCGAGACCTCGTCATCTCTCTCTGAAGGTGCGCTGGTCAAGGACGTGAGGGCGAAAGTAAGCCTCTGGATCTCCTGTGTCACCCAGTGGCCAAAATCTGAGTGCTTTCATCCGCACCCCAGGTTATATGGTTAGCAGAGCAGGCTCAGAGAGGGGAAGTATCTTGCCAAGGTCGCACAGCAATCTCGGCAACAGCAATAGAGGGGGCCCAGGCCCTTGTCACCGTGCCCAGCTGCTCGGTTACTCTTCACTGCCACTCAGAGCGAGCTGGGAGGACAGCCTGCCTCTGGGGTGCAGAGGAGGGTTGGCAATCGCCCGCTGGCTGGTTAGTACTTTCTCTGCTGTGTCCTTTGGTCTACAAGGCAGACTACTCCATCCTCACTTGATACCTGAGGAAACTGATGCTTGGAAAAGGAAGTCCCCAGGAAGTGGCAGGCCTGGGACTTGAACCAAGAAGTCTTGCTGTTTCTCGACCACCTCACCTCTGTGTTGTCTTCCCATCAGACTGTGAGGTCTACGGCAAGGACCGCCTCCCGTTCAGGTTTGCGTCTCCCCGCCTGGTGTGAGGATCTGAACTGGAGTTCATCCACTCCGGCGTGCAGCAGCCCTCGCCCCAGCACACCAGACCCGCTTATCACTTACCCTCGCTCCAAGTGCAGCCACTGCTCACCTCTTCCTCCTCTCCCAAATTCAGCCAGCCGGAATCTAGCGTCTGTCCTACAGCAAGATAACCACAGGGTGGCAGTAGATGCCCGTGCGTAGGATCTGGTCCTGCCTGAGCCAGCTCTTGCAAAGGATGATCTCCCGGAGGGCGTCTCTACCTCCCAGCAGTGTCCAGGAACTTTCCATGCAGGAGCCAAGAAACCCACCCCCGCAGCCCCATGAGAAAGGAGTTATTCATCCTCTCTACAGACGAGAGGTCCCATTAGTGCCTTGCTGTAATGGCCACCCATGTTCTTTAGAAACATTCAAAATCCTTGCCTGCATGATCTAACCACTGCCCAAAGGATGGCTCTGAGTCAGACTGCCAGAGTTCAGATTCCAGCTCCACGACTTACTACCTATGTCACATTGGTCAGATGTTGTGGCTTCTCTTGGGCCTCAGTGTGCTCCTCTGTAAAATGGGGTAATGAGAGTGCCAAAAAGACAGTGGAAAAGAAAAAGAGAAATCATCCCCCCAGCAGGGATGACCACGCTGCAATCCCGTTTCCTCTCGGGATTTTGAGCATGCATGACACACACCCATTGTGTTTTTCAAGTCACTGGGTTCAGGACACAAACCGCGCAATCAACCATGTGGGAATCCAGTGCCCTAACCACCATGCCATCTGCTGACCCCCTTTGGACTTTCCAGCCACCAGAATCATGAGCCAATAAACCTTTATTCATATTAAATCACCCAGCCTCAAGAATTTCAACACATTAACAGACTGGAAGCATGTCATGGTAGATGGTATTGAGAGTCATCACCACAAGGATGAGATGGGGAAGAGAAGGGATCTGGGGACTGAACTGAGGACATATGAGTCCTGGGTGAAGGCAAACACAGCACCTCAAAGTCATGCAGCCTTGGTGCAAAATGGCCTTCACTGGTCTCCCACATAGCGATGGCTTAAACCTCACACTGGCGCATGTGTGTGCGTGCCCAAGATCCCGAAAAGAGAATGAAGGAGAAGGGATTGTGGCATGGCCATCCCCCACCCCACCCCAGGACATGATATCTCGCTTTCTGTCTCTCTGTCTCTGTCTCTCCCATGAGCGTATATGCCCCATAGCAAAAATCTCTCAAAAAAAGAAAGAAAGAATGAAAGAAGAAAGAAAGAAAGAAAAGAAAAGAAAAATTGATCTGAGCTCAGGCATCCGAGGACTTATTTTCAGGACTGAGGGCACCTGGAAAGCCCGTGGGAAGCAAACACTAAGTGGAATCATTCATGCTTTGGGGAAGGGAGCCTGCCTGCTCCCTCATTGCTAGGAATCTGGAATGAGGCCGTAAGATCTTCCCATATGACATAAATTGATTTTCCAAGCTAAGGGCTCCCTAACATTAGCCTAATCTACCGTAGAAAGCAAATAGGCTTATAAAGGGATTTCCTGTGGTCATCGGCAAGGCTTAGGAGACCACGTGGAAGGAGAGGCCTACAAAGCCCACGCGGAGGCCTCAGCTATGTAGACCTGGAGACCCTGCTACATCTGAGGGAAGAGCCCAAGGCTCTGGTAGAGGAGTAGCTTGGAGTCTCTGGGCTTGTTCCTGCAGGAGTTACTTGGGCTTCTCGATTTAGCCAAGGGTGTTAACGCAGAAGTAGCCAGTGACAGCCCATGTGGCTGCTCTCTTGGCTGGCCACACGGTTATCAGCATCATCTGCACTAAGGAGTCGTGATAACCTCTGCGGTAGGAACCCCGGCTGTCCTCTTGGTAGTTTCCTTCAGCGTAGTTCAGTGGTGTAGCTCATGGACCCTCCCTATCCACAGGAGGAAATCTACACATGATGGTGAAATCCACATACAGAATGCCCAGGAACGCTTCATCAATGGCCACAGAGGCTGGGCCTGGGACCACTGCTTGTGCCCACAGGTCTCAGGTTACCATGAAGGCTCACGTGTGTAGGGAGAAGGCAAGGAAAGACCTGTATCCAGAGCACGAACGAGTACGGGGTATGGGAAGGGCACTGCTCAGCCCAGCCCCGCTAGTGCCGTGGCACACACAACTCCAGATGACGGAGTCGTGTGGAAGACGTGGGTTGGGTTCCTGGGCCCACCTTTGCATGCCAGGTGTGTGTGCCACCGAACCTGGCTGGCTGGGCAAGCTGTGGGGAGGGCCATGGCGTGAGACCCTGTTGGGGGTGTTTGTTCTTCTCTCTTGCTCTCTTATGAAATAAAAACATTAATAAGCAAACTTAAACTTTTTTTTTGAGAGACAGATTTTTGCTATAGGGCATGTGCGCTCACTGGAGATACAGAGAGACAGAAAGCGAGAAATCACCCCCAGAGGGGATGGCCACGCCACAATCCCTTCTCCTCCATTCTCCTCTTGGGATCTTAGGCACACACACACACATGCCCACCATGAGTTTTAAGCTGCTGGGTCTGGGACTTGAAATGCAGTTGACTGTGCGGGAGTCCAGCAATGTGACTATGATGCCATCTGCTGGTCCCAATAAACAAATATTTTTATAATGGGGGGACTGGGCATGGTGTTGCACGCCTTATGGCAAAAACCAGTGGAGGCTGGAGGCATCGAGTCCATCTCTCCCTCTCTCCCTCTCTCTGTCTCTCTTAACATGCATGATTTTGAGGGGCTGGCAGGTGGCGTGGTGGTTAAGGGCACTAGACTCCCACATGGCCAACCGTGGTTTAAGTCCTGGATCTGGCAGCTTGCTTTTTCATTTTCCCTCTCTCTTGCTCTCTCTCTCTCTGGTCAAAGTAAAATAAAGTTAAATAAATAAATCTTTAAAAATATTTATTAAACTTTATTTATTTTTAATTCAATTGGATGAGAGAGAGAAAGCAAGCTGCCAAGTCCAGGACTCGAACCATGGTCAGGCATGTGGGAATCTAGCACCTTAACCACCAAGCCACTTGTTGGCCCATAAAGTAATTCTTTTAAAAAAAAAAGTAAAAAGGGGGACAGTAGGTGGTACAGTGGTTAAGGAGAGGGACTCCCACGTTGCCAACCATGGTTCAAGTCCTGGACTTGGCAGCTTGAAACTCACTCTGGTGCAGGTGCTTGCATGTCCAAAATCACGAGAGGAGAATGGAGGAGAAGGGATTGGGGCATGGCCATCACCCCGGAGAGTGATTTCTCACTTTCTGTCTCTCTGGCAAGCACACACAGCCTATAGCAAAAATCTCTTTAAAAGGGGTGAAGGGAACATTGCTCAATATTCTGCCATTGGTCTCAACACCATCCATGCAGGGTACAGGATCCTGGGTCTGCTGTTCGCAGATGCGGCCCGGGTCCTCCCAGCCGAATCCCTCCGAGGAGCAGATGCTTGTGGCCGCAGCCATCTTGGAGCAGCAGCCTTGCCACAGTCAATGGGTGAGACTCCAGAAAGGTCTCCGTAGCTGGGTCTAGTGGGCGGGTAGTTTGGTGACATAGGGTTAAGGAATAGGCCCTGGCCTAGCAGCTGCCAGGGTTCTGCACTGCCTGTCCAGATCTGGAAGAGAAGGCGGGAGGTTACTTACTCTCTACCCTCACCCATTTCCTGAGCGTCCTGCTGCGCGTTCCTGCTATTGATAGATCAGCTGGTCTGTCACCCCTGGGAGCAGTGACCTCCAAAGGAACACAGAAGTCTCTCTTCTCCCCGAAAGACAAACTCCAGAGACCAAGCATGACAGTTTGGATAATGGTTTGTCCCCCAGCGTTTCATATTTTGGAATTTTATCTTAGTCAGTGATAACTGGATATCTCCAAAAGATTTATGCGTTGGACCTTGGTTGTATTGTAAAAGCGTTGAGTAAAAATGTAATCCCTTCATGGTGCCCTAGGGGGGGGCCCTTGGGTGTGATAAGGTCACAGAGGCAGGACCCCGTGAGCCCATGATGGAGTTGCCATGTGTTTATAAGGAGAGGGGGAGCCACAGGGACACAGAGCAGGACAAGGAGGAAGTCGTGGACAGCTGCTCACCTCAGGATCCTACCCTCTGCCGTGCTGTAGCCGTGCCATAAATGGCCCCTGGACCTCGACCTCCAAGCCATGGAGATCACTCAGCCTCGGCGATTTCTGTCAGCAACGTGGTAACAAGCTAAGCCACCAAGGAGGTGGCAGCAGGGCAGAGGAGACCTGTTGCATAGGCATAGTGACCGAGCCATAGCCCCTATTTATGGGCCAGCAGGTGGCATAGTGATTCAGGCATTGGACTCCCATGTAGTTGACCATAGTTCGAGTCCTGGACCCAGCAGCTTGAAACTCACGCTGAGCGCCATGTGCCCAAAATCCTGAGGGGAGAGTGGAAGAGAAGGGATTGTGGTGTGGCCATCTTCCCAGGAGGTGACTTCTCACTTTCTGTCTCTCTGTCTCTCCAGAAAGCACACACACCCTATGGCAAAAAATCTTTAAAAAAAAAAAAAATTCCTTATTTTTAGAGGAGATGGTTGGTAGGAACATGGGACTCCTTGGGGCAAAGGAGTGTTGGAGTCACTTACACTGGCTGTATGTTCATCAGGTGCCCGTCAAAGGGACTCAAAGTCATGTCTACCAGTTGTCCTTGGCTGGGACATGAACCCACCAGTCAATCGTCAGATTCCATGGGGGCTCAAAAAAAGGAGGGCTGACTAGGTACCACGATTTTGAGATCCTAGTACCTCAGGTAAACTCTTCCTTCCTGGGTGCCCACAGAGAATGAGAAGGCACCAGTTATTCCTGGAACCCGCCATGCCAAGGCTTCCTCGATCGTACCCACCATCTGCAGGTGGTCACTGTGGAAGGGCAAGCCAATACCATCTTCTCAGGACTCACAGCTCCAAACAGAATTCCCCTGTCAGACCATGTCATATCAAGAAAGTCAATAGGCCAGCAGGTGACATGGTGGCTAAGGCACTGGATTCCCACATGGTCAACACTGGTTCAAGCCCCAGACCCGGCAGCTTGAAAATCATGCTGGGCACGTGTATGTGCATGCTCCAAATCCCAAGAGAAGAATGGCCATAGCCCCTATTTATGGGCCAGCAGGTGGCATAGTGATTCAGGCATTGGACTCCCATGTAGTTGACCATAGTTCGAGTCCTGGACCCAGCAGCTTGAAACTCACGCTGAGCGCCATGTGCCCAAAATCCTGAGGGGAGAGTGGAAGAGAAGGGATTGTGGTGTGGCCATCTTCCCAGGAGGTGACTTCTCACTTTCTGTCTCTCTGTCTCTCCAGAAAGCACACACACCCTATGGCAAAAAATCTTTAAAAAAAAAAAAAATTCCTTATTTTTAGAGGAGATGGTTGGTAGGAACATGGGACTCCTTGGGGCAAAGGAGTGTTGGAGTCACTTACACTGGCTGTATGTTCATCAGGTGCCCGTCAAAGGGACTCAAAGTCATGTCTACCAGTTGTCCTTGGCTGGGACATGAACCCACCAGTCAATCGTCAGATTCCATGGGGGCTCAAAAAAAGGAGGGCTGACTAGGTACCACGATTTTGAGATCCTAGTACCTCAGGTAAACTCTTCCTTCCTGGGTGCCCACAGAGAATGAGAAGGCACCAGTTATTCCTGGAACCCGCCATGCCAAGGCTTCCTCGATCGTACCCACCATCTGCAGGTGGTCACTGTGGAAGGGCAAGCCAATACCATCTTCTCAGGACTCACAGCTCCAAACAGAATTCCCCTGTCAGACCATGTCATATCAAGAAAGTCAATAGGCCAGCAGGTGACATGGTGGCTAAGGCACTGGATTCCCACATGGTCAACACTGGTTCAAGCCCCAGACCCGGCAGCTTGAAAATCATGCTGGGCACGTGTATGTGCATGCTCCAAATCCCAAGAGAAGAATGGAGGAGAAGGGATTGTGGCATGGCCACTCTGCACCATGGGGTGATTTCATACTTTCTCCCTCACTGTCACTCACTCTCTCCGCCTGGAGCCACAGGCCAATGTGGCCGACAAATCATACACACCCTGTGAGCACCAGTGTCTTCTTCATGAGTCCAATAAACCCTCCTTGAGCCACCTCCACGGAGACTTGACTGCTGAGACAGGTCCAGGCATAAAGCTACCAAAGGGCATATGACGCCCACACCATCCAGATCAGATGCTCGAGCTGCAGTGCCTGCTGTGGCTTGTTCGTGCCACATACAGATCAAGTTCGCGGTTACACGGCTGTATTTATTTCCATAGCGGGCGTAATCAGGCAGACTCTGCCAATGGTCCAACTTGGAGTGGTCTAATAGCTTGGCCATGCAGCAGGACCATTAGCGATGGCCCGTGAAGCTGTGTCAAGGGGACTCTTTACAAAGGTCTGAACGGAATACAGGAAACTCGGGGTAGCACAGACCCCAGGACTCAGAGCGATAGGGACACGACCACCTCTGGGCCCAAAGGGAGCCTGAAAGACGAGACTCACATAGAGAGAAACTCTGGGCCTCAGACTCTCACACTTAGCCTGCGTGAGCCCATCGAAGAACACTTCAGGACAACAACCAACCCCCTCCTTCCCACTGATCTTCCACAGATTCCCATTGGCCAATCCCAGATGGCTGTCACAGAGCACACCTGTAATCAGTACCAGCTGGCCCCTCACTAGAAAAGCAGGAGCGGATGGAGAGTGGACCTGGAGGAGCAAGAGTGTTAGGGTATTATTTCATTTACATTTCTTTCTAAAAATGCTGCCAGAGGAAATACATGTTCTCCAGAGAGAAAGGAAGACAGAGACATAGGGAGAAAGCAGTCCCCAGGAGAACATCATCATGCCACAGTCCCTTCCCCGTTTTTCCACCTGTCAGGATGTGGACACACGCACATGTACCTGGTATGTTCTTTTTTTTGAGAGTTTTTTTTTTTTTGCTAAAGGGCATGTGCACTCGCCAGAAAGACTGAGAGACAGAGAGACAGAAAGCGAGAAATCACACCCCAAGGGGGATGGGGGATGGGCAGGCTGCAATCCCTTCTCCTCCATTCTCCTCTCAGGATCTTGGGCACACACACACATGCGCCCGGTGTGAGTTTTAAGCCACCGGGTCCGGGACTCGAACCACAGTCAGCTACATGGGAGTTCAGAAACATAGCCATTACGCTAACTGCTGGTCTCACCTGGTATGTCCTTGAAGCCACCAGGTCAGGGACTTGACCCTCAGGTAGTCAGCCATGTGGGATCTGATTCCTATAAGCACCAGGCCATGGACCAGCCCAAGAAGGTTGTAATTTTAAATGGGAAGGTCAAAGGAGTCTTCACTAAGAAAGAGTCATTTAAGTGAGATCTGAAGAAATATGGTAACCTATGGCTATGTGTCCTCCAAGATTCATGTGTTGATGTGTTGGAATCTTGTTTTTTCCCCATAAGGTGTGTATACTCACTGGAGAGAGACAGAAGAAAGTGATAAGCCACCCCCACCCTACCCCCACCCCACCCCCAGCCCCTGTTGGCATGGCCACACCGCAATCTCTTCTCCTCTTGGGATTTTAGGCACACACGCGCATGTGTCCAGAGTGATTTTTCAAGCTGTAACCACGGTTGGTCATGTGGGAGTCCAGCACTTTAACCACCACATCGCCCACTGGCCCCATGTGTTGGAATTTTAATCCTCAAGGCAACATTGTCAGGCGTTCTGGCCCCATTCAGGGATCTCGACCACCAGAGACCCTCTGCCCAGACTTCACCCCTCTGCTCCCTGATCTAGTCAGGAGCCGGGTTAGAACATCCTACTTACTCTCTCTGTCTCTTTCCATCTCTCTCTCTATTTTTAATTTTTGTTTGTTTGTTTTAAACCTAGCTCTCTGCTGCTCTTTTGTCTAAGTCTTTTCCCCCATCCCCATAGGATAAGCCCGTCAGCAGCCATCTATGTGTGAGTTCCCAGCGGCCCACTTGCTCAGTGTGCTAGCACACCGCACCGTTTTCATTTTGTGACAAAACATTTTTTTCTTCTCTTTTTCTTATTGTTTTTATCTTTTTCTCATCTTTTTAAAAATTTTCTATTCTTTTTCTTTTTACCTTTCTCACTTTTCTGCTCAGCCTCCACAATAGCCAAATATCTGAATAATTTTAGGGTCAGATTAATCCTCAATTTTCATTGAGGCAGTTGTGGAAAGGGAGAAAATGGTGCAGTTTACAGACTGCAGGTTACCTCTGTCTGCGTTCCTCTGACTGCTCAAATTTAACTCCCAGAACTAGGAAAAAACGTATAATCCATCAGATGACCAGAAACCACCACAGAGGCACAAGGGATATGAGAAACCAAGAAAATATCTCTCCCCTAAGGGAAAGGAATAACTCCTGTTTCTCCACAGAGAATACAAGGGAACTCATGGAAATGTCAGATAAATTATTTAAAATATTCAGTGACAAAGCTAACAAAGGTGCAAGACAATAGAGACAACGAACTCCAGAAGATGCAGGAGAAAAGAGACGCCGAGTTCCAGGAGGTGAGGAAGCTCTTGCATGATCTGAAAGAGGAGACGCACATCATAAAAAGAATCAAACGGAACTGTTAGAGATGAAGGCTGTAATACAGGAAATCCAAACTGCCCCTGAAAATATCAAAAGCAGGTTAGACCATGCAGAGGATCAAAGCTCAGATGCAGACGATAGAACCTCTGACCTAGAAAAATTCACCAGAAGGACTGAGAAAAGAACCCAAAAAAAGCGAGAATAACATACAACTAATACTAGATATGATTAAACACCCAAACATCTGGATCATTGGTATCCCAGAAGGTGAAACTAATAGGCATTGATAATCCATTCCACAAAACCCTGGAAGAAAACTTTCCAAACCTAGAGAGGCACTCAAATATCCAGACCCCAGCAAAACTCAAAGATGGGGACCAGCAGTTGGTGTAATGGCTATGTTGCTGGACTCCCATGTAGTCGATCACGGTTCAAGTCCCAGACCTGGTGGCTTAAACTCACACTGGGCATGTGTGTGTGCACACCCAAGATCCCAGGAGGAGAATGGAGAACAAGGGATTGCAGCGTGGCCATCCCCCATGAGGGGTGATTTCTCACTTCCTGTCTCTCTCTGTCTTTCTGGCGAGCACATGTGCCCTATAGCAAAAACCTCTCCAAAAAAAAAAATTTGGGGGGGAGGAGGACCAGCAGTTAGCGTAATGGCTATGTGGCTGGACTCCCACGTAGACGACTGCGGTTCGAGTCCCAGACCCGGTGGCTTAAACTCACGCCGGGTGCATGTGCGTGCGTGCCCAAGATCCCAAGAATGGAGGAGAAGGGATTGCGGCGTGGCCATCCCCTCTAGGAGGTGATTTCTCGCTTTCTATCTCTCTGTCTCTCTCTGTCTCTCTGGGGAGTGCAAGTGCCCTATAGCAAAAACCTCTCCAAAAAAAAGAAAAAGAAAAAATTTTTTCTTACTTTAGACTAAGACATTACTGATTTTGATGCTTTGATTTCCATATATAAGGATTTTTGTCTTCTCTTGAACTGTTGATAGGTTCATCTACCTACTATTTGAACTGAATTTTAACGTTTTTCCTGACTTTAAGTTTTAAGCAAATTTCTCTTAATATTTTTTATTTTGATGGATTAAAACTAAAACTTTTTGAATAAAAAACATTAAAAATACCTATTAATACCTACTTTTTAAAAGAATTACTTTATTTAACTTTATTTATTTATTTGTTTTTTAATTTGACCAGAGAGGGACAGAGTGAAAGAGAGTGAGAGAGAGAGAGAGAGAAAAGGAAAGTGAGAAAGCAAGCTGCCAGGTCCAGGACTCAAAGCATGATTGGCTATGTGGGAGTCCAGCACCCTTAATCACCATGCCACCTGCCAGCCCCCCTTTTAATACCTCTTTAAGACTGCAGCAAGCTATATATTTCCAGCGAGGTGCTACTTTATAGTATGTTCACTTTATTCACTGAGGTTTATGCCTTAAGTTAGACATGCGTTCATGAACATGTATATATCAGTTATGCTTGCTATTGAAAGTGTTTAAATTATGGAACTAGCAGATAGCATAATGGTTGTGTCACTGGACTCCCATGTAGCTGACTACGGTTCGAATCCTGGACCCGGTGGCTTAAACTCACACCGGGCGTGAGTGCGTTCATGCCCAAGATCCTGAGAGGAGAATGGAGGAGAAGGGATTGCAACATGGCCATCCCCCCGGGAGTGATTTCTCACTTCCTGTTTCTCTGTCTCTGTCTTTCTGGCGAGCTCGCGCGCACCCTATAGCAAAAACATCTCCAAGAAAAAAGAAAAAGAAAGAAAGAAAAAGCTGCATAAGATGACTAAGACAAAAATTGGTACCAAAGGAGTGCGATTTTGCTAGAACATACCTTAAAATGGAGAAGCAGCTTTAACACTAAGTAGTAGTAACAGCTGGAACAGTTTTGAAATGTAAGCTGAAATCCTTGCATTGCTATGAATGAGGCCATAAGGGGGATTCTGGTGAGGATTCAGAAGAAAACAAGGGCTCAGGAAAAAGCATCTTTATCTGTGCATGATTATTTATTTAATTTTAGCTATTACTACTATTATTTTGTTTGCTATAGTGCACATGTACTCACCAGAGAGAGGCAGACAAAGAGAGAAAGAGAGAGGGAAGGAAAGTGAGAAAGCAAGTTGCCAGGTCCGGGACTCAAACTGTGGTGGACCATGTGGGAGTCCAACACCTTAATCACAACACCATCTGCTGGTCCTGAAAGTTTGTCGTTGTTTTGTTTTGTTTAGAGATGTTTGTACAGGGCACATGCACTTGCCAGAGAGAGACAGAAAGTGAGAAGACCCCTCCAGGGGGATGGCCACATTGCAATCCCTTCTCCTCCATTCTCCTCTTGGGATTTTGGGCACAGGTGTGCACATGCACCTGGCGTGAGAAATTTTAAGTCTCTGGGTCCGAAATTCAAACTGCAGTCAACTACATGGGAGTCCAGAGACATAACCGTTCCGCCTTATGCTGGTTCTGAAAAGACCTCATTCTTCTTAGAGATTATTTAAATGATTGTGAACAGAACGTTGGTAGAAATACAGACAATGAAAACCATTCTGATGAGATCTCAAAGAAAACAAGGAACAAGGTATTGAAAACGGGGTAAAAGGACCTCTTCCTTATAATATGGCAAATCCTTGACTGATTCATGTCCATGTCTTAGGACTTTATGGGGGTCAGAACCTGAAAGCAATGAGCTAGGATATTCGGCAAAGTACGTCTTTTAAGTAGCAGAGTGTTCAGGATATTGCACGGTTTCTCTTAATGGCCTATTGTATAAGTGAGAATAGAGAATCGATTTAAAGACAGAACTTACAGTTAGAAAGAAGGGAGCTGCTGCCGTGGTGTGCACCTGTAGTCTCAGCTGCTTGGAAGTCTGAGGCAGGAGAACTGAAAATTTTTGGTAAGCATAGGTAACATAGTAAGACTGGTTTTTTTGTTTGTTTTTTGTTTTTGTTTTTTGTTTGTTTTGTTTTTTTAAAGGAGGAAGAAGAAGAAGGGGTAGGGAAGCAGCATGCAAAATTTGGAAAATTCTCAGCCTGGCCATGTAAAGAATTTTAAAAAGTTTATTTAGGAAGAAAAGCAAGGGTATAGTCAAGAAGCTTTTTGATAGAGTGATTAGTAGTGCTGGAAAATAACCAGGTGCTATTCATCAAAGCAATGGGAGGATGACCCTGAAGGCATCTCCGAGATCTTGCAGGGGCTGCCAGACCCCATCACAAGCCCAGAATACTAGGGCTTTGGGAGAAGAAAAGTTTTGGAAGAGGGACTCAGGAGGAGGGACCCAGGAAAGGCCTAGGGTGTCTCAGGGCTCACCGAGCAGGGCCGCCTCCCTACATGTCAGTGCAGCACTCCTCGCCTCTCCTGCGTGTTGCTGAAGCAAGCCCCCGTGTGGCGTGGACGGCACTCCAGAGCACAAGCAGTGGGCCTCAGTGATGTCCGCATGATGCAGGTGGATGTGCAGAGTGCAAGAGCGATGGCAGCATGGCTTCTTCCACCTAGATTCCCAGGGATGACTTGGAGAGCCTCAGGACTTAGGCAGGTACCTGTTGCAGAAGGCCCACACGAGGGCAATGCCCGGCAGGACTGTGGATTTAGGTCCACCATAGAGATCCACTGCTAGGACAATGCGTCGTGAAACCATGGGACCACATAACTATAGATCCACCAGCATGCAGCTCCAGCCTTGGAGAGTAAAGACAATGGACTCTAACGTAGAAAATTTGTCAGCAAAATCTGGGGCAAAGTTACCTGGAGCTCTGGTGGCCTAACTACCACTATAACAGGGGGGAAAGCCCACAATCTTTAACTGTTTTTATTATTATTATTATTTTATTTTTTTGCTTTATTCCTCTTTCTTACACTTCATTTACCATAGTAATTATTGACAGATGTTGGGACTGTTTTGTTAAAGAGTAGAACTTAAGTAAAATATGTTGTCGGGCCAGATGGAGTGGTAGTTACAGTGCTGGGCTCCCTCATACTCAACCACAGTCGAGTCCTGGACTTGGCGCTTTGTTTTCCCACTCTCCCTCTGTCTGTCTCTGGTGAATGCATGTGCCCTGGAGCCAATTTTAAAATATAATGATAAGGGACCAGCAGTTAGTGTAATGGCCATGTCGCTGGACTCCCATGTAGCTGACCGCGGTTTGAGTCCCCGACCCGGTGGCTTAAACTCACGTGGGGCACGTGTGCATGCGTGCCCAAGATCCCGAGAGGAGAATGGAGAAGACAGGATTGCGGCGTGGCCATCCTCCCTGGGGGGTGATTTCTCGCTTTCTATCTCTCTGTCTCTCTGTCTCTCTCTGTCTTTCTGGCAAGTGTGCGTGCCCTATAGCAAAAACCTCTCTAAAAATAAATAAATAAATAAATAATGATAAATAAAAAATTATTTAAAAACAGGTTGTTGTAGCACCCCTTAATCTATCAATGTAAGCCGCAGGTCTGAGTTAACAGATTCAGTGTCGCCGTAGAACATAAACCGGGTCGTAAAGGTCGTGTGAAAGGAGAAGACACACAGACGATGCTAAGAAAGCAGGGGGTAGGAGCAGCGCGGAGCCAGCCACGTCTGTGTTATAGTGGGTAAGCGAGGGGTGTGACCGCGGATACGTGCTGGAAATTTCTGTCCTGGGCTTTGTGCTGTCCAGTGCTGGTGCTCGAACATGCTAACTACACTCATTTCTCCCTCTTTGCCTCGCCTCTCGATTACTCACAGAAACAACGGCGGGGTTTTAGCCGGCAACGTGGGGTCTGTGTATGTGGAAAGCACAGCACGGGGTCAAAGGTTATTCTCAAGACTTAAGGTTGGACTTTAGGCTTACCTGGGGCCTGTTCTTTCTTCTTCCCCATCCTCCCTTTCGGAATGTCTCACCATCGTACTTTGGAAGCACATTTCGGTTGTTTGCACAGGCTCACAGCTGGAGGGCCATTTCTTCAGGGTGAGTGTGCCTGGAGTCTCATCCATGTCTGATTGAGGTGAGACTTTGGCTTTAGGGTTTTGAATTGATATTGGAATGAGTTAAGATTTGGGGGGCTGTTGGGATAAAATGAATGTACTCTGTAAGTGAGGGCACGAGCGGGGACCGCAGTCGAGTGCTATGGTTTGAATACGCCCCCCAAACCCGGCCTCCAGTGCAACAGCGTCGGGAGGCGCGGCCTTCTGGGCAGTGGTTAGGCCACAGGGTCGGTGAATGGAGTAGTGCTGATATGAAGAGCTGCTCTGAAGGGCCCTGCGCCTTTTTCCCTTCCGCATTTTGCGATGTGAGAACGCAGCACTTCTCTGCAGATGGTGCAGCTTCCCAGATGCCGTCCTGGAAGCAGAGAGCAGCCTTCCCACGTGTTGGTGCCTCGATCTTGGACTTTGCAGCCTCTCAGGACTGTGAGAAATACAGCTCGACCCTTTATTAACTACCCAGCCTCAGCCATTTTCTTACGGCAGTACAAACAGACTAAGATACCGTCCAGTCCTGACCACCCTAGAGGGTCCATAGTTTACTCTCCCTTTTTTAGAGAGAGATTTTTTTGCCGTAGGGCATGTGCACTTGCCAGAGAGAAAGTGAGAAATCACACCCCAGGGAATGACTTCACCACAATCCCTTCTCCTTCATTCTCCTCTCAGAATTTTAGGCGCACACACACACACACACACACACACACACACACACGGCATGAATTTCAAGCCACCGGGTCCAGGATTCGAACCAGAGTCGGCCCTCTGGGTGTCCAGTGACATAACCATTACATCATCTGCTGTTCCCATTCTCCCCATTTTACAGTTATGGAAACGGACATAAAGCAAGAACAAACTTAGAGTTGTCCAAGATCATGGAGCTGAAAGTTAGGATTTAAACCCAGTTCAGGGGGCCAAAGCAGGTGGCATGGTGGTTAAGGCACAGGATGCCCAACCATGGTTTGAGTCCTGAATCTGGTAGTTTGAAACTCATGGAGTTTGCCCAAAATCCCAAGAGAAGAATGGAGGAGAAGCGATTGCACTGTGGCCATCCTTGGCGGGGGGGGGGGTGATTTCTTACTCTCTCTGGTGAGCACAGGACCTTATGGCAAAAACTTTAAAGGCAAAAACCTTAAAAACAAAACAGTTTGCAGAAATCCTTCTCTTAAATAAAATAGTACATGGGGCCAGCAGGTGGGGTGGTGATTGAGGGCACTGGACTCCTACATGGCCGACCACGGTGTGAGTTCCAGACCTGGTGACTTGCTTTCTCACTTTCCCTCCCTCTCTGGTCACATTTAAATAAATAAATAAAGTTAAATAAAACAATGTTTTTTTTTTTGGGGGGGGGCGGCTATAGGGCACGTGCACTCACCAGAAAGACAGAGAGAGACAGAGAGACAGAAAGTGAGAAATCCCCCCCAGGGGGGATGGACACACCACAATCCCTTCTCCTCCATTCTCCTCTCGGGATCTTGGGCTCACACGCACACGTGACTGGCGTGAGTTTAAGCCACTGGGTCGGGGACTTGAACTGCGTTCGACTACCTGGGAGTCCAGCGACATAGCCATTACGCCATCTGCTGGTCCCATGTAAAACAGTTCTTTAAAAAAAAATGAAGAGAGTCATCAAAAATGAGAGGGTGGGGTTCAGAATGGACACAGTGGTAAGACGTGATGCACTGCACATGGGGCGGTTCTGGGTTCGTGTCTAGGACCTCCCTGAGTACTGCAGGTACACGTGTGCCCGGGGAACAAGGGCTGGCTGAGGCTGAGGTCCATCATGGCATCAAGACTCTATTGGGGGTACCATCCCTCTTGCTCATGGAATAAAGCTTTAAAAAGAGAAACATCAATCATTTAAAACTAAAAAGGGAGAGGGCAGCGAAGACCATCAGGACGCGCAGACTGAGATCCACAATCACAGATGCTATCAGTGCTAACAGGACGGATCAGCAAGTCGCTGTGTTTGTCTTCAACGAGCTTACAACCTGGGGCCAGCAAGTGGCATGGCGGCTGAGGCACTGGACTAGCACACAGTCAACTATAGTTCAAGTCCTGGACTTAGTGGCTTGAATCACGCTGGGCATGTGTGCATGCCTCCCCCAAATCCCAAGGAGACTAGAGGAGAAGGGATTGTGACATAGCCATACCTCCTGTGGTAATTTCTCACTTTCCCTCTGTCTCTCTCTGGTGAATGAGTGCATGCGCCCTATGGCAAAAACCTAAAAAAAGAGAGAGAGAGAGAGAGAGCTTATAATCTAGCTGCAAGGTGGAGAGAGAACATGCGTACAAACCAAATCCCAACAGATTGTGAAGCATTTTGCTGCAGAACTACACACACAATGCTCGGGAGGACCCAAGGAAGGCAATTCATTACAGCTGGGTGGAGGGACACTTGCAGGAGGTGCTGGCTGTGGAAGAAGTGAAGGATGCATCGAAACAGCACAAATGGAAAACTAGGGATTGCAGGGGGAGAAACCCTGTGAGCAAATATTGAGACACGCACACATTTAGGGGAGGCCAGTCATCTGGTTTGGTTAGAGGACTTGAGACTAGTGCCGCATGACAGTAAGTCACAATCACACAGTGGTTAGTGAGGTAGCGATCTCTCTTGTCTTCCTTTGGAGAAAAGTCTCCACATGTTCCTAACCTGTCTTTCAAACTCACTCTTTTTTTTTTTTAGAGGTTTTTGCTATAGGGTGCGTGTGCTTGCTGGAAAGACAGAGAGAAACTGAGAGACAGAAAGTGAGAAATCACCCCCCAGGGGGGATGGCCACGCCACAATCCTTTCTCCTCCATTCTTCTCTCGGGATCTTGGGCACGCATGCACACGCGCCTGGCGTGAGTTTAAGCCACTGGGTCTGAGATATGAACCATGGTCAACTACATGGGAGTCCAGCGACATAGCCATTATTATACCAACTGCTGGTCCCAAACTCTCTTTTTTTTTTTTTTTTTGGAGCAATTTCCCATGTTG
>NW_006159616.1:856057-860985 GCF_000334495.1 Tupaia belangeri chinensis | reverse complement strand
CGCTCGCCAGACAGACAGAGAGAGACATAGAGACAGAAAGCGAGAAATCACCCCCCAGGGGGGATGGTCACACCGCAATCCCTTCTCCTCCATTCTCCTCTCGGGATCTTGGGCAGGCACGCACATGCGCCCGGTGTGAGTTTTTTAAGCCACCGGGTCCGGGACACGAACCACGGTCGACTACGTGGGAGTCCAGCGACATAGCCATTACACTAACTGCTGGTTCCCAAACTCTCTCATTTTTTTAACACAAAACTCACAGGCTCAGATTCTGTGGACAACCAGGCTTTGGTTGGAACTTAATATGGTCTTGTTTTCCTCTTTCTTATTTTTAGTGTGTTCTATTTAAGACAGTAATAGCTTTTCTTAATTTATAGAGAAATCATTATTTATTTTCCTTTATAGATAAATTTATTTAAGGACAAAAATCGCCCATTTAAAGGGGCAATATCGAGGTATACGTATAGGTGGTTCACGGCTATGGCTAAACTCACAAAGGTGGTAGACGAACAGCTGGTGTTTGGGGTGCTCTAGCATGGAGCTGAAAGCATTGGAGGGGAGTAATGGACAGGGAGAAAGGCTGGAAAAGGGTCAGGTCCTGGAGGGCCTAAACGCCAGGGAAAGAAGGTGGGTTTCATTCTGTCTACCATGACAGCGCGACGTAGGCTCAAGAACAATGAAAGTGGTCAGAGCTGTGCATGGCAAGGCTTGCTCTGGCCTTTGAGTGCATGCTGAGAGAGGAACCTGAAGCCTGGGGCAGCAGTGGGGACAGAGGCTCTGGGCCTGAGTAAGGTGGTCCAACTTAAAGACAAGAAGGGGTGGGCTTTGGAGCCCTGTTGGGCTGTCAGTGGGTGCTACCCAGCTGAGCTGCTGTGAATAGATCTCTTTTCCAAAGTTGACTTTCAGCCTCTCCTCCTGGTTCCCAGCCACCTCCCTAGTGGGACATACCAAGAACATCCAACAGCCTCCGACTGGGTTTTACTGAGTCAAGGTAGCATCTGCAGAGGCCCGCCCACGTCAGTTTCCGTAGGTGAGAGAATTGGAAGTACAGCCGGAGACGAAAGAGCCAGTCGACTCCTGCCTCCTCGTTCTGCGTTTCCTCCTGGGAAAGTTGCGGTGTCGGCTTGAATGCCTGCGATGGTTCATTTTATTCCATATGATGAACATCTGATTTTCGAGGACCTTCAGCTTCATCTCACTGAACAGAAGCCGCTCGAGGAGCTTGTCCTGGAGCGCAAAGCAGGCGTGCATCCTCTCCACTTCTCTCCTGCACATGACTTTGTCGGGGTTGGCTTCGGGGGTCTTTGGTTTCTCCGCCTCCTCCTGAGCCCCCCAACACCAGGAAAAGGGAAACACTGGTTAACCATGACAACCTCTTCCCTGTTTGAGCACCTGCTCCATGCAGGGCGGTTAACAAATGTAATCTAATCCATTCTCACAACCATCTGCAAGGGGAGCATCTCTGTCACATTGTCTGGAGGACAGAACGGGGACCTGGTGAGGAAAGGTCGCTTTCTCTCACGGCCCCCACATGCCCAAGATCCGAACTGCATTATGTTCACAGGAATAAACAAAGTGGCCTGCCATGTGCAAAGGCACAAAGATCTTAACCCAAACACATTTGTCTCCAGAGTGGTTTTTTTTTTTTCTTTTTTTGGAGAGGTTTTTGCTATAGGGTGCATGCGCTCGCCAGACAGAAACAGACATAGAGACAGGAAGCGAGAAATCACCCCCCAGGGGGGATGGCCATGTCACAATCCCTTCTCCTCCTTTCTCCTCTCGGGATCTTGGGCACACACGCACATGCGCCCGGCATGAGTTTAAGCCCCCGTGTCCGGGACTCGTATCGTGGTCAACTGCATGGGAGTCCAGTCCCATTTCCATAACTGTTGGTCCCCAGGGGGTTTTTTTTTTTTTTTTTTGAGAGATTTTCTCTATAGAGCGCGTGTGCTCGCCAGACAGACAGAGAGAGACATAGAGACATAAAGCAAGAAATCACCCCCCAGGGGGGATGGTCACGCTGCAATCCCTTCTCCTCCATCCTCCTCTCGGGATCTTGGGCACGCATGCACACATGCCCAGCATGAGTTTTAAGCCACCAGGTCCGGGATGTGAACCGCGATCGACTACGTGGGAGTCCAGCGACATAGCCATTACGCTAACTGCTGGTTCCCCAGAGTGTTTGTTTTCTGATGTGCTTCTCTGAGCATGGTGTCAAGCCCAGTAAAACCTGAAACTGAGAAGTCTTGTGGTCTCATCACATTATCTTATCGTCTGCCACTGCCCCCCACCCCCCAAGTTAGTAACAATGCTTTCCTTTCTCTTTTTGGATTCAGCTATAAGCTATTTTAAAATGGTAATAACTAAATTCTTTCAGACGTGCAAAAAAGTAATTATGACAACAAATAGCTAGGTTCCTACACCAGCATGAAGAATAAAACATCACACGTGGAGGCCTGGCAAGGTGGCGTAGTAAGAGCATACAGCTGAGCAGTGCTGGAAGCCATATGGAAGATCTGGGTTTGGTTCCCAGGGCAACTTGTATATCCCGGAAACACTCAGGTGTGTTTGTGATCTCGGCTCTTGGCTGGGAGGACTAGGAGGAGGATCATGGCATGAGGCCCTGTTGAGGGTGCTGTTTTTCCTCTGTATTTCTCCCAAGAAAGAAATGAATACATTATTTATCTACTTATTTATTTTGGAGAGGTTTTTGCTATAGGGCGTGTGCGCTTGCTGGAAAGACAGAGAGAGACAGAGACACAGAAAGTGAGAAATCACCCCCCGCCCCAGGGGGGATGGCCGTGCCACAATCCCTTCTCCTCCATTCTCCTCTCGGGATCTTGGGCACGCACACACACACGCCCGGCGTGAGTTTAAGCCACCGGGTCCGGGACTTGAACCGCAGTTGACTACATGGGAGTCCAGCGACATAGCCATTATGCCATCTGCTGGTCCCAATATATCACAAATATATTCGAGACCCCTGTGGACTTTCCTCTTCCTCCCTGCCTGAACATTGTCTCTGCAACTGGAATCCTGAATTTGGTATCTATTTTTTCCATGTATTTCTTCACATAAACAGTTCACAGTGGGAGGTTATCTTGCCCTCCCTGGAGACATCTGGCAGGGGATGAGGCATTAATGGCATCTCAGGATAGAGGCCCGGGGTACTGCTGAGCTCCCAACAAGGCATGGGATAGGGCCTCACAACAAAGACTCACCTAGCCCCAGTGTCAATGCTGAAGTCGAGAGGTCCTGCCTTGAAATGTTTTTACTAGCTGAGACCAGCAGGTGGCATGGTGGTTAAGGGCACTGGACACTCCCACATGGCCAACCCCAGTTCAAGTCCCGGACCTGGTGGCTTGCTTTCTCACTTTTCCTCTCTCTGGTCAAATTAAAAATAAATGAATGAATAAACAAAACTTAATAAAATAATAAAAAAATGTTTTTACTAGGGACTGGTAAGGTAGCATGGTAACTAAGGCACTGGACTCCCACATGGCTGACTATGGTTTGAGTCCTGGACCTGGAGACTTACTTTCTCACTTTCCAGTGCAGTCAAATTTAATAATAACAATAATAAATAAAATTTAATAAGTAATTATTTTTTGGGAGACTTTTTTGCTACAGGGCATGTGCTCTTGCCAGAGAGACAGAGACAGAAAACGAGAAATCACCTTGTTGGGGGAATGGCCATGCTGCAATCCTTTCTCCTCCATTTCCTCTTAGGACTTTGGACATGCATGCACATGCGCTAGGTGTGCGTTTTAAGCTGCTGAATTGGGCACTCAAACCGTGGTCAATTATGTGGTGAGTCCAGTGACATATCCATTATGCCATCTGCTGGTCCAAAAGTAATTCTTTCGGTTTGTGTCTCGGACCCGGTGGCTTAAACTCACGCCAGGCGTGTGTGTGTGTGTGCGTGCCCAAGATCCCCAGAGGAGAATGGAGGAGAAGGGATTGCGGCGTGACCATTCCCCCCACGGGGTGATTTCTCACTTTCTGTCTCTCTGACTTTCTGATGAGTACACATGCCCTATAGTAAAAACCTCTCAAAAAAATTATTTTTTCCTTTTCCAGCAGGTGGCATACTGGTTAAGGGTCTGGACTCCCACTTGGCCAATTGTGATTTGAGTCCCAGACCTGGTGATGCACTCTCTCACTCTCTCTTGCTCTCTGTGTCTCTCTTTGGTCAAATAAAATAGTAATAATAGCAAATAAAATTAAATAAATAATTGTGGGGTTTTTGGAGAGGTTTTTGCTATAGGGTGCATGTGCTCACCAGAAAGATAGAGAAAGACAGAGAGACAGAAAGTGAGAAATCACCCCCAGGGGGAATGGCCACGCTGCAATCCCTTCTCTTCCATTCTCCTCTCAGGATCTTGGGCACGCACGCACACGCACCTGGCGTGAGTTTTAAGCCACCGGGTCTGGGACTTGAACCAGTCAACTACATGGGAGTCCAGCGACATAGCCATTACGCCAACTGCTGGTTCCATAAATAATTATTTTAAAAATGCATTTTAATACAAATAGGCTACTTGACGCCAAACATGAAGTAGGAGAGTCTGAGATGGCCCCTATTTTACAGCTAAGCAACTAAGGCTTTGTGGAAGGAAGTGATCTGTCCACCAGCACCCAAGAGGAAGCTGCAGAGCTGGGACTTAGATTGGAGTTTTGCATTCCTCATCGCTCCCCATCATCCTGACACCTTTCTTGTCCCTCGCCCCCAGTCTAGCCACAAATCTCTCATATCCTTCAGAGGAAGCTTAGGCCCCTCTTGCTCACCTTCTGAGACTCTGAGGGGGTGGGCTTGAGTTCATACTTGACCAGCCAGTTGCTAAGCAATAGCAGAAGGAACAGGAACCCAAACAAGACTGGCTTATAGCCCAGCAGCCAAGCCACCACTGCTCCTGCTGTGCTGGCGG
>NW_006159616.1:848819-855432 GCF_000334495.1 Tupaia belangeri chinensis | reverse complement strand
TTTTTTTGAGAGGTTTTTGCTATAGGGCACATGCGCTCGCCAGAAAGACAGGGACAGAGAGACAGAAAGCGAGAAATTACCCCCCAGGGGGGATGGCCATGCTGCAATCCCTTCTCCTCCATTCTCCTCTCGGGATCTTGGGCACACACGCACACATGCCTGGCGTGAGTTTAAGCCACCAGGTCCAGGACTTGAACTGCGGTTGACTACATGGGAGTCCAGTGACACAGCCATTATGCTAACTGCTGGCCCCTCGGATTGCTTTTTATCACTCTGGAGAAGGGAGGCAGAGGCAGGGAATTCTCAGAGGCCTGTGAAATGTTGGCAATTGCTGGCCTTGGGCTATTGTGAGTTCTGGGCCCACCCACATCAGCAGTACTTCTGGGTTTAACCACTGGAATAAAATGACCAACAATACAGGGGCCCTATCCTCATGCTGGGGGAGACTTTAAAGAAAAATTATCCCAAACTTGGAAATAGGCAAAAAGATTGTTCCAGGAGCCAGGAGGTGGCATTGGTAGTTAAGGTGCTGGATTCCCACATGACTGACTGTGGTTCGAGTCCTAGATCTGGCAGATCAATTTCTCACTTTCCCTCTCTCTGTCTCTCTCTGGTGAGCACACATGCCTTAGAACAAATTTAAAAATAATAATCAAAAATTTTAAAAATCGCTCCATGTTCTTTCATAGTCATATGAAACTATGGTGTAACAGTCCCACCTACTGGTCACCTGATACTTTAGAGGAAGATAACTTTGTTTGACTTACTATTAATATTTAATACTGGTTGGGGCCAGCAGGTGGCATGGCAGTTAAAGGCGCTGGACTCCCACATGGCTGATCACGGTTCACATCCTGGACCTGGCGGCTTGCTTTCTCACTTTCCATCTCTCTTTCTCTGTCTCTCTCTGATCAAACTGGATAATAATGATAATAATAAATAAATAAAGTTAAATAAAAAATAATTCTTTAAAAAATTTAATACTGGTTGGAGTTTGACTCTGCAAAGTTAGATGTTTAATTTCTTTTCTTTTTTAAAATTTGTTATAGGGTGTGTGTGTTCACGGGAGAGAGACAGAGACAGGGAAGGTGACAAAGTACCCTCCAGGGGGACAGCCACACCCCAATCTCTCGTTCTCTGCTCTCAGGATTTTGGGTATGCACACATGCCCAGAGAGTTCTTTTTAAATCATTAGGCCCAGGACTCAAATTATGCTGTTGACCATGTTGCATCCAACAACCCCAATCACCACACCACTGGATGGCCATTGGATGTTAGCTTTTTAAAAATAAGTAAGTTGCTAGGCAATTTCACTTCTAGATACACCCAAAAGAATTGAAAGCAAGGTCTGGAAAAGACGTTTATACACCCATTCGTATTTTTTTTTTTTTGAGAGATTTTTGCTATAGGTCAAAAAAGCACCCCCCCCCAATGGGGGATGGCCATGCCAGAGTCCCTACTCCTCCATTCTCCTCTCAGAATTTTGGGTATGCATGTACATGCACACAGCAAGAGTTTTAAGCCACTGGGTCTGGGACTTGAACTTAAGTCAGCCATGTGGGAGTTCAGTGCCTTAACCAGTATGCCACTAGCTGGCCCCTATGTACCCATTTTCACAGTACATTCACCATAACCATAAGGTGGAAACAACTCGAGTGTCTATTGTCAGATGTGTGAATACATAAAAAGTATAGGGGCCAGCAGGCTGGTGGTCAGCTACAGTTGGAGTCTCAGACCCAGTGGCTTAAAACTCATGCTGACGTCGACCACGGTTTGAGTCCCGGACCCGGTGGCTTAAACTCACGCTGGGTGCGTGTGCGTGCGTGCCCAAGATCCCGAGAGTAGAATGGAGGAGAAGGGATTGCGGCGTGACCATCCCCCCTGGGGGGTGATTTCTTGCTCTCTGTCTTTCTGGCGAGCACACACGCCCTATAGCAAAAATCTCTCCAAAACAAACAAACAGACAAACAAACTCAATCTGGGTGCATGTGCATGCGTGCCCAAAATCCCAAGGGGAGAATGGAGGGGAGAGATTGTGGCGTGGCCATCCCCCTGGGGGGGTAATTTCTCACTTTCTTTCTTTTTCTCTGTGTCTCTGGTGAGCACACCTGCCCTATAACAAAAATCTCTCAAAAAAAAAAAAAAAAGAAAAAGAAAAAAAAAACGGTTACGATGGTAAATTTTATGTTATGTGTATTTTGTCACAATTAAAAATGACAGAATGTAGTAGTTCTTTCTGGAAAAAATGGATAAATTGTGAATATTTTTTAAATATTTATTTATTTATTATTACTATTTAATTTGCTATGGGTCACACACACTCACCAGAGAGAGACAGGTGGGGGATGATGGGAATGAGAAAGCAAGCCATCAGGTCCAGGACTCAAACCATGATTGGCCATGCGGAAGTCCAGCACCTTAACCACCATGCCACCTGCTGGCCCCATAGATTTTTTTTTTTTCAAATAGATGCAAATGAATTCTCTCTGAAAAAAGAGATAACTCCGAAGTGTAAAGTTTTATGGAGTTATAGAATACTAATCATTTTTCCTAACTAACTTTGCAATATCATTCCAGTATTCTGTTTTCTAGTAAAGACCATACTTCAGGGTTCAAAGACAAATCTAGGGCTAGTAAGCTTATCCGAGTTTAATTAAGCTAGAGATAGAGTCTAGAACTGGATAGCATTCCCCACTGAAATTGGTGCAGACTGCACTTCCCACTCATAGGTTTTAATAGCTGAGGGTTTTTTTGTTTGTTTGTTTGTTTTTTTTTGTTTTTGCTATAGGGCACGTGCGCTCGCCAGAAAGACACAGAGAGCCAGAGAGACAGGGAGAAATCACACCGCCCCCCCCCCACCAGGGGGGATGGCCACGCCGCAATCCCTTCTCCTCCATTCTCCTCTCAGGAGATCTTGGGCATGCATACACACGCTCGGCGTGAGTTTAAGCCACCGGGTCCGGGACTCAAACCACAGTCGACTTCGTGAGAGTCCTATGACAGCCATTACGCTAACTGTTGGTCCCAATAGCTGACATTTTCAACCAGAGAAAACCAAGTGACATACAGACCAAGGGAGTAACATGAAAGCCCAACCTGATTGGCTGCAGCTGGCAGCCAATGTTCTGATTAGTTTGGCAGCTTGTGATTGGCTGAGGTCCTGCTGCTACTGTTAGAAGAAGCTTAGTTTCTAGATTATCAAGAAGCTCTCTGGGGCCAGCAGTTGATGTAATGGCTATGTTGGTGGAACCCCACATAGTTGACTGTGGTTTGAGCCCTGAGCCTGGTGGCTTAAACTCACAGTGGCCTATTTAGGCTAATTTAGTTCAGTAAAATATCAGTTTCTCATGTTCTCCTTTGAATCAGATTTATCATCTTGCTAGTTCTCTCAATAGCGAGGTCTGTGTGTTTGTTTAATAGTGAGTTAAATCTTTGACATGTGCTCACTATTTTGAATAGGAAGTCTTTATGTAAAAATGTCAAGGTTTGGGACCAGCAGATAGTGAAATGGCTATGCTGCTGAACTCCCATGCAGCTGACTGCGGTTCGAGTCCCGGACTTGGTGGCTTAAAACTCACACCAGGCACCTGTGTGTGCGTGCCCAAGATCCCGAGAGGAGAATAGAAGAGAAGGGACTGTGGTGTGGCCATCCCCCCTGGGGGGTGATCTCTTGCTTTCTGTCTCTCTGTCTCTCTCTGTCTTTCTGGTGAGCACACGTACCCTATAGCAAAAATCTCTCCCAAATAAAAAAAAAAAACTGTCAAGGTTTTCAGGGCCATCAGAGGCTAGTGGTTACGTTGCTGGATCCCACATAGCTAACTGTGTTTGGAGTCCCAGACTGGTGGCTTGAAAATCATGCCCCGGGGGCCACCAGATGGTGTAGTGGTTATGTCACTGGACTCCAACATGGCTAACCATCGTTCAAGGCCCTGATCTGGTGAAACTCACTACGGGCACATGGTGTGCATGCCCAAGGTCATGGGAAAAGAATAGAGGAGAAGGGATTGGAGAATGATCATCTTCCTCCCCACCATGATTTCTCACTTTCCCTCTCACTGTCTCGGTTTCCCCTGAGAAGGGATTGCGGCGTGGCCATCCCCCCTGGGGGGTGATTTCTCGCTTTCTGTCTCTGTCTCTCTCTGTCTGTCTGGTGAGCGCACGCACCCTATAGCTAAAAACTTCTCCAAAAAAAGAAGAAAAGAAAAAAAAAAAAGGTCTGGGGAAAATAAAAAAAGGTCAGGGGAAAAAAATTTTTTTTTTGGAGAGGTTTTTGCTACAGGGCCTGTGACTTGCCAGAGAGACAGAGAGAGACAGAAAGTGAGAAATCATCCCCCAGGGGGAATGGCCATACCACAATCCTTTCTCCTCCATTTCCTCTCAGGATTTTGGCCATGCACACACACTTTCTGTCTCTCTGTCTCTTTGTGTCTCTCAGGGGAGCACACGTGCCCTATAGCAAAAATCTCTCTCTTAAAAAAATTGAATGAAACAATAGCAAAAGCACAGGGTAGTTTACTAAGTAAAAGTGAAAGTATTCCCCCAGAGGTAAGAGCAGGCTTGAGCAGAGAGAAAGAGTGTCTCAAGGGCCCCAATAGTTACTTTCCAGGGTTTATGATTTCTTTGCCATAGGGAGTGTGCGCTCCCCAGACAGAGAGAGACAGAGGGAGGGAGAGTGAGAAATTGCCCCCGGGAGGTATGGCCACACCGTGATACCTTCTCCTCCATTCTCCTCTCAGGATTTTGGGTACACACATACACATGCCCAGTGCAGTTTTCAAGCCTCCCAGTCTGGGACTCGAACCACAGTAGGCCATGTGAGAGCCCAGTGCCTTAACTACCACACCACCTAGACCCTAGGGGTTCATAATTTCTTTAATGGGGTGGTGTGAGTCATCTCATTGGCTATATCAAATATGGTTTATTCAGTTAGACACCCCCAAATGGACATTTTTCACCTACATTACCTCAGGCGGGGCATTTTCTGCTCTGATCAGTTTTTCTGTCCAGCCACATAGGCAGATGCTCAGTCCCCTACCTGCTTCCATTTTCTAGCTTTCTTCCTGACTCACTATGATTACAATTTTTTTTTCTTTTTGAGAGGTTTTTGCTATAGGGCACGAGCACTTGCCAGAGAGACAGAAAGCAAGAAATCCCCCCCCAGGTGGGATGGCCACGCTGCAATCTCTTCTCCTCCATTCTCATCTCAGGATTTTGGGCACCCATGCACATGCGCCCCACATTGAGTTTTAAGCAGCTGGGTCCTGGACTGGGACCATGGTCAGCTATGTGGGAGTCCAATGACGTAACCATTATGCCATCTGCTGGTCCCTGATAATATTTTCTTTCTTGTTGAACCTCTTTTTTTGTTTGCTATGAAGCATGGGCCCTCTCCAAAGAGAAACACAGAGAGAGAAAGTGAGAAATCATTCTCCAGGGACAGTGGCCACACCACATCCCTTCTTCACTGTCCTCTCAGGACTTAGGGTTTGCGCACATGGCACCTGGCCTGATTTTCCAGCCCAGGGTCTGGGACTGGAACCGGCAATCAGCCACATGGGATCTAGCCACCTTAAACTCCAGCCATCTGTTGCATGTTTACTTAGTGATTTTTTATAAAAACAACTTCGCTGTAGTACAGTTTACATAAAATGCACCTATTACACATGTTTAGGAGTGTTGACGAATATATGCACCCCTGTAAACCATCACTCCAATCAAGACATAAAACATTCCCATCACGCCCAGCAAATGCTCTCCTGCTCTTTCGCACTCTCCCGGCCCTAAAGCAGTCAGCCATTGACTGATTCTATCTGGAGAGATGGCTTTTGCCATTTTCTGAACTTCGTGTTCAGAAGTGGAGTAATTTTTTTCTAAACTGTTATATTTTGAAGGGATAATTAAAACAGGTAACGACAGAGCTGGGTGATAAAAGTTTAAAGAACACAAGTCTTGTACACTTTTAGGTCAGTAAGGGGGTTCTGCAAAAATTAAGGGCAGTGCCAGCGAGGGGCTATGAGGGCGAAGAGGGGCCAGAAAAAAAGGGAGCGAGAGCGAAGGCGAAGGCTCGGAGGCAAGTGCGATTCCGACTCAAACCTGGATTTCCTACTTTGGGTCCATTTTATTCCCAGGGAAACAAGTGTGTTTTCCAAGCTTTCCCCAGTCTCAGCAGGACAATTAGGAACGATAAACGAGGTGCTCTACCAGTTATATTTCAGCGTGTTTCCGCCCCACTAGACTCTGAGAGCAAGAACCCTCTCCACGCAGCAAGCGCCAGTAACACCGGGTGAACGAATGCACGCCAGGGAGCTCGCCGGCCCGCGAACCCTCGGCGCTCGGAGGTGCAGTGGCCCAGAAACCCTTAGGACCACAGGCGGTGCCGAGGCCGCCTCCAAAGGCCGAGGAGACGCTCTAGGCGGACAGCGCGCTCCTTGCTACGGCGCCGCTCTAGCCGCGAGGACGCCGCTCTATGACCGCGGGGAAGGGGCGGGGCCCGTGGGCGACCCCGGGCCTTTTTGTCCCGACGCGGCGGGACCGCGCTCGGCGCGTGCGTACGCGGCAGTGGTTGGCGGCGCGCGGGTGGCGTGAAGCGAAGCGAGGAGAGGCGAGGCGGCTC
>NW_006159616.1:843477-848559 GCF_000334495.1 Tupaia belangeri chinensis | reverse complement strand
GCAGAGCCGCGGGGGGGGGGGCGGACCAGCCGGCGCAAGCGGGCGAAGGTGAGGCTCGACCCCGGGTCCCCCTCACATCCGGGTGCTCTGCGGCCTCGGGCCGGGAGCCCCACCTGCCCTCTAGCTGGACTGCGGGCCGGGGGCGCGGAGAGCCGGGACGCACTACCCCGGTGTTGAGTGCTGTCTTTGTGCGGGCTGGCCGGGCAGGGGGACAGTGTCTGACGCCAGCGATGGTTTACTCTTTACCCCTTGGGCCCCCTTTCGTTTTCTTGCCTGGGAAACATGGCTCCCTGCTGTGGGGCTGCGGGTTGGCGTCGGTCCCTGGATGTGCCTGGAAGCTGTTCCGAGGTGCTGGTGCGGGTGCTGTCGGGCGATGCTGAAGAAAGAGCCTCGGCCCCGGAGACGGGGAAAAAGGAACTTTTTGTTTGTTTTTCTTGAGCCCCTGATGTGTGCTAGGCGTTTTGGTGTTTTGCCTTTTATCGACTCGACAGTATTTTGGTGTAGATTTTAAGTTTCTATTATTCAAGGTGCACATACAGAGGAAGATGATGTGGCGCAGGGCAGTGTGTGGGGATAACTGCTTCATGCCGCCGGGTGCTGTGTTCAGCGCCTCGCCAGCATTTTGTTTTTGCTACGCGCTAATGGGCAGGTGTTGTTAGCCCCATTTTAGAAATGAGGAAACTGAGGCACAGTTTAAACAACGTGCCCAATTCCACATAGCGAAGTGAGCAATGGAAGTGGATCGTAAACCCCACACTTACGGTGACAAGGTAGCCTCAACCCTTGAAACAAAGGACCACATGGGACAGAAATAATGCGTAGGGGGAGGTAGTGCCTCAGACTTGGGTCTTTTCTGGAGATTTCGTGGTCTTGTTGAAAAAACTGGGAATATATGTACGTATAATAAATAGATATTTAAATAAAATTGGACAGTTTATGTAATTTATGCTTATAACAAATTGTAATTGTTGAGTGGGAATGCCAAGTCAGTATGTACGAGGAGCATGCTGAGAGATGAGTATTACTCAGACTGACAGCCCTGAGATTCATCTGCCCACTTGAAAGGCCTCCCTGGAGTATACTGGGTAAAAGGCCATTTTTGGGCCAGCCAAACAGCCTAATGGTTAAAGTAGCTAGAGTCCCACATGACTGACTGCATGATTTGAATCCTGAGAGTGCGTGGAGTGTGTGTACATGGCCAACAATGGTTCAAGTCCCAGACCTGGCGGCTTGCTTTCTCATTTCCTCTCTGGCTTGCTTGCTCGCTCTGGCTCTGTTATTCTCTGGTCAAATTAAAATAAATAAAGATAAATAAAAGAATTCTTTAGAAACAAAAGAAAATCCAAGCATGGTGGAGAGATGGAAGAGAAGGTATTGCAATGTGACCACACCCTATTTGAGATGCTTTCAGGCCCACTCTTGCCTTTTGGCAATTTAAAACTAAATTATTTGTAAATTATATAAATAATTTTGTTGTTGTCGTCATTAGATTTTTTGCTGTAGGGTGCATGTGCTCACCGGAGAGACAGAGAGCAAGAAATTACCCCCTAGAGGGGATGACCATGTTGCAATCCCTTCTCCTCCATTCTCTTCTTGGGATTTTAGGCATGCACACACCCACATCCGGTGTGAGTTTCAAGCTGCCAGGTCTGAGACTTGTACTGTGATAGGCCAGGTCAGAGACCAGTGACATAATTATTACACCATCTGCTGGTCCCCTGTATAAATAATTTATAATTTGGACGAAAGGCTTTTTTAGGCCTTTACCAGAGTGTGGTTTAGAAAAGCACAAAGATGGGCCAGCAGGTGATGTAGAGGTTAAGGTAGCAGATCCCACAGATGGGTAGTTCAAGCTCCAGGCCTGGTAGCTTGATTATCATGCCAGGCACATATTCATGTGAGCCCAGAATCTCTAGAAGAGATTGGAGGAGAAGGGATTGCAGTATTGGCATCCCCAGGGTTGTGATTTGTCACCCCCCCATCTCTCTTTAAAACAAAAATAAATAAGAAAAGCACAGAGGTTGACCCCAATCCTCAGAAATGAAAGAATGAAGAAATCCAGTGGCGTTTTTAAAGTGTACAATTAAAGTTTTACGCATTTTCACAAGGTTTTCCAGTGAGTACCACAGTCTTCCAACACTTTCTTTTTCTTTTTTCTTTTTTTTTTTGAGAGATATTTGCTATCGTCTGTGTGCTCTCACCAGAGATACAGAGAGGCAGAAAGTGAGAAATCACCCCTCAGGGAGGATGGCCATGCCACAATTCCCTTTCTCCATTCTCCTCTTGGGATCTTGGGCACACATGCACACGCGCCCGCTGGGAGTTTTAAGCCACTGAGTCTGGGACTCGAACCACAGCCAACAACATGGGGAGTCCAGTGATGAAACCATCATACCATCTGCTGGTCCTTCAACACTTTATCCCCAAATAACGCCTGTATTGTCACCAGTCACTTCACATTCTTCTGTCCTCTCGTTTTGAAACTATTACCTATTTTATGTCTCTATGGATTTCCCTATTCTGGACATTTTGTATGGAATCATCTAATATGCGGCCTTTTGTATTTGGCATTGTAACATTTTTAGGGTTCATCCATATATTTTTTTGGGGGGGAGAGGTTTTTGCTATAGGGCGCGTGTGCTCGCCAGAGAGACAGAGAGATAGAAAGCGAGAAATCACCCCCCAGAGAGGATGGCCACGCTGCAATCCCTTCTCCTCCAATCTCCTCTTGGGATCTTGGGCACACATGCACACGCGCCCGACGTGAGTTTAAGCCACTGGGTCTGGGACTGGAAGCGCAGTCGACTACATGGGAGTTCAGTGACATAGCCATTATGCTAACTGCTGGTCCCTAGGGTTTATCCATATTTTACTCAACATTTGCTACCTCTTGGTGACTGAATAATAACCATTGTGTGGCTATGCCATATTTTGTTTATTCATCTTTTGATGGATGGGTTGTTGGGTTGATTGTACATTTTGGTTATTATACTTAATGCCATTATGAATGTTAATGTAGATTTTTGTTTGAACAATGTGTTTTCAGTTCTCTTGGGTATATGCCTAGGTATTTCTCTATTTAACCTTTTGAGGAATTGCCAGTTTTCCATAGCAGCTGCACTGTTTTACATTTCCAGCAGCAGTGTCTAAGGTTTCCAGTTATTCTATGCCTGAGAATTGCAGACAGTTGATAGTCTGTAGCCATCTAGCAAGTATGTAGTAGTATCTCACTGTGGTTTTGATAATGCATTTCCCTAAGGGCTAATGATGTTATGTATGTTTATGTGCTTATTGGCCATTTGTACACTAAGGACGAATGATACTCAGCATCTGTTCATGTCCTTATTAACCATTTGCATATTCTCTTTGGTGAAACGCCTTTTCAAATCCTTGTCTCCTTTTGTTTCTGAGTTTATTTATTTGTTCAGAGAGAGAGACAGATGAACAGACACACTCAACAGGGTCCTCACACTGTGATCCACCCCCAGTCCCAGCTAACCTATGTCATGGCTGAGCATGCACAACCCTAACATGCACAGAGGAATCTGGGACATGAACCCAGCACATTTCCATGTGTAGTCATGCTAATCTCTGCACCACTGCCTGGTCCCTTGGCTCATTATTTTTTAAATTGGTTGTCTTTTTATTCTTTGATAGTAAGAGTTTACATATATTTTAGTTACATAAGATTTTAATTTTTTAGTAATTTGCCATAGAGCACAGGTGCTTGCTGGAGAGAAAGCAAGGAGACAGCACCCCCAACTGGGATGTGGTAATGTTGTAATCCCTTCTTTTTTTTTTTTTTTTTGGAGAGGTTTTTGCTATAGGGCACGTGCGTTTGCCAGACGGACAGAGAGAGACAGAGATAGAAAGCGAGAAATCATTCACCAGGGGAGATGGCCTCAATCCCTTCTCCTCCGTTCTCCTCTTGGGATCTTGGGCACGCACACACACACGCCCGGTGTGAGATTTAAGCCACCAGGTCCGGGACATGAACTACGGTCGACTACATGGGAGTCCAGCGCCATAGCCATTATGCTAACTGCTGGTCCCTGTGATCCCTTTTTCATTTCTCCACCCTGTTGGGATTTTGGACAAGCATGTTTTTCTTTTCCTTTCATTAAAAAAAAATGATTATTTACTTAATTTCATTTATTATTATCATCATTATTATTTTAATTTTGTTACTTAGCACATGTGCTCACCAGAGAGCGAGCAAGCACTGCCAGGTCCAGGACTCGAACCACGGTTAGCCATGTGGGATCCAGGACCTCAACCACCATGCCACTTGCTGGCCCCCTGGGGTGTTTTTCAAGCCCCTGAGGCCAAATTTGAACCCTGCAGGTTGGCCATGTGAATCCAGCTCCATTAAGCATTTGGCCATGGTGTCTGTCCCTAAAGGTTATTGTTTTGATGGCATCCAATCTATCATTTTTTTCTTTTGTTGCTTTTGCCACTAGTATTATACCTGAGAAACTACTGCCTAATCCAGTGTCATAAAGATTTACTTCTACAGTTTTCTTTCTAGGAGTTTTAGTTTTAGCTCTTGCACTTAACATTTATGATCCTTTTTTTTTTTATAATTATTTATTTTATGTATTCATTCATTTATTTTTTAGTTTGAGCAGAGAGAGACAGAGGGTGAGAATGAGAGAGAGAGGAAGTGAGAAGACAAGCCACCAGATTCAGGACTTGAACCCTAGTCAGCCATGTGGGAGTGTCCAGCACCTTAACCACCACGCCACCTGCTGGTCCCAACATTTATGATCCTTTTGGAGTTAATTTTTGTGTATGTTGTGAGATAGGGTTTAGCTTCATCTTTTACATGTGGATAGTTAATGCCCCAACACAATTTGTTGAAGATTATTCTTTTCCCCCACTGAATGATTAGCACCTTCATTGATTGATCATAAATGTAAGGGTGTACCTCTAGACTGTTCATTCTGTCCCATTTATCTATATTTCTGTCCTTATGCCATACCACAGTATCCTCATTATTCTAGCTGCATAATAACTTTTTTTTCTTTTTTTTTGGAGAGGTTTTTTTTTTTTTGCTTTAGGACGGGTGGCCTCGCCAGAAAG
>NW_006159616.1:828378-843194 GCF_000334495.1 Tupaia belangeri chinensis | reverse complement strand
CAGTGTAGAACTCAGCCCCCGGGGCTTGGCCGCAGTGCAATCTCTTCTCCTCCATTCTCCTTTCAGGATTTTGGGCACGTATGCACACATGCCTGGCGTGAGTTTAAGCCACTGGGTCCAGGACTCGAACTGTGGTCTACTACATGGGAGTTCAGTGACATAGCCATTACGCCAACTGCTGGTCCCCCGTATAATAACTTTTGAAATTAGGAAGCTTGGGTTCTTTGCCTTGGTTTAAAAATTTTTTTTTTCTTTCAAGATTGTCTTTGCTTTTCTGTGTCCTTTGCATTTCTATATGAATCTATTTTTTTTAAAAAATTACTTTTTTCAACTTTATGTTCTTATTTTTAATTTGACCGAGAAGAACAGAATGAGAGGGAGAGAGGGGAAAGTGAGAAAGCAAGCCATCTGGCCTGGAATTCAAACCATTGTCGGCCATGTGGGAGTCCAGCACCCTTAACCACCATACCACCTGCCCAGCCCCTCTATATGAATCTTTAGGATCAGTTTGTAAGTCTCTGCAATAAAGGTAGCTGGGATTTGGATTGAGGTTGTGTTGAATCAGTAGATCAGTTTGGGGCATGCTGCAAGATTTTTGTCTTTGTAATTCTTCTGCATTGATTGCTTGATTGTTTGGAGAGAGCATTGCTATAGAGCACATGCACTCGCCAGAAAGACAGAGAGAGACAGGGAAACAGCAAGAAATCTTTCCCTAGGGGATATGGCCATACCACAATCCCTTCTCCTCCATTCTCCTCTTGGGATCTTGGGCACGTACACACACACACATACACACACACACCTGGCGTGAGTTTAAGCCACTGGGTCCAGGACTTGAACCGTGGTTGATTACATGGGAGTCCAGTGACACAGCTATTACGCCAACTGCTGGTCCCCTTCTGCATTTATTTTAATTCCTATTATTCTGTTTTTTGATTATCCCCTAAACTTTCAAAAGAAAAGTGGGTTATGCATTTATTTTGGAAAGCAACTTGGAAGCAAGGAGCAGGGAAATTTACTCATTTATATAGCTAGTTTTTGGGAGTCAGAGGAAACTCAAAGGATAGAGTATCCATTTAGAGTGAAAAGCAAGCTGAGGCTAGTACGGACAGATCTTGCTTCAAGAGTTATGGAGTGAATGTAGGGAGTAGATCTATGTTATATAGCCTGGGGGCTTACCAAATTTTAAGAATTCTCTTTTAGGGGCTAGCAAATGGCATGGTGGTTAAGACACCAGGCTCCCACTTGGTTGACCAGGGTTTGAGTTCTGGACCTGGTGGCTTGCTTTCTCACTCTCTCTCTCTCTCTGGTCAAATTAAAAAACAATAACAAATGAAATGAAATAAAAAAATTCATTTAAAAAATAATTCCCTTAAAAATTAATTAATAATGCAATTACATTTCTAGTACCTAGAAGCTAATTTTGATTCAGTTGGACTAGCCATATGTGCTCAGTTGAGCGTCCCAGTAACAAATGTTTCTCTAATTTAAGGATACATTTACTTCTGGGTGTGTTTTCTAAAATTATGGCAAAATATTTCAGATTTGAAATTGGCAATTGGGTTGGGACTTAAGGAACACCATACCATATTGCTTCAGGAATGGTGGCCTTGAAACTTCAGAATTCAGAAAAGTATTCTGGAAAAGAGCGGACTTTTGAGAGTTAATTCATGTTTCTGTGATTCATTTTTCTAAGGTAAATAAACCCAGCCTTCTATGATTTTTAGGCTTAGATTTTGTTTCTGTAAATAACATGCTTATTACTGTGTTTGGCATGTAGTGAGTAGTTGACCAGTAATTAAGCCATGCCAGTGGACACCAGAATGTGAAAAATGCTTGGAATATAGTAAAAACAGTTTGAGAAACAACAGAGTCCAGAGTGGATAACTGAACATTGAAAACAGTGGGTAGATGAATTTAATTGGAGGTGGGGTTTGTCTAGGAGCAAACTTAGCTTGGAGGAATCAGTGGTGTTTGAGTTATAGAGTCATGTCCATGTGGTAGAGTCCATTTGTACTGTCCATGGTAGCCCTAACTACATGTGGCTATTTATGTTTAAATGAAAAATTAAAACGTGCTTCTTTTGCACTAGCCATGTATGTTCAGTAGCCACAGGTGGCCAGCCACTGCAGTATTGGAAGTACACATACAGATCATTTCTGTTTCACAAGAGGTTCCACCAGATAGCACTGAGTTAGACTATGCAATGCAGATCCTAAGTGCTATGAGAATTCAGAGAAGAGAAAGGTTTAATTTTTTATTTAATTTTTAAATAATTATTCATTTAATTATTTTTAGAATTGTTTTATTTAACTTTATTTATTTATTTTTATTTTTATTTGACTAGAAAGGGACAGAGTGAGAGTCAGGGGAGGGAGGGAGTGAGAAAGCAAGCTGCCAGATCCAGGACTTGAACTACAGTCAGCCATATGGGTGTCCAGCACCCTTAAGCACCACACCACCTGCCGGCCCCTGTTCATTTCATTTTATCTATTATTATTATTATTATTATTATTATTATTCAATTTGACCAGAGAGAGAGAAGAACTAACTGCCAAGTCTAGGACTCGAACTGTGGTCAGCCATGTGGGAATCCAGCGCCTTAACCACAACACCACCTGCCAGCCCCAGAGAAAGATATATTTGTAAATTTAGAATAGTTAAGTAATTTCTAGAGGATCTGGGCTTTGAATTTTAGGCACTGGATTAACAGAAAAGGGTGGGAATAGTTTTTAGAGATTTTAGAGGTAGGTAGAAGAACATAAAGAACTTTTTCAGTGTGTTAGAAAGTAATTAGGGGGACCAGAAGTTGGTGTAAGGTTTATGTTATTGTACTCCCACATAGTTGACAATAGTTCGAGTACTGGACCTGGTGGTTTAAAATTCACGCCGGGTGCATGTGTGTGCGTGTCCAGTAGTCCCAAGAGGAGTATAGAAGAGAAGGGATTGTGGCGTGGCCATTCCCCTGTGGGGTGTTTTCTCACTTTCTGTCTCTTTCTCTCTCTCTCTGTGTCCCTGGTGAGTGCATGCACCCCAGAGCAAAAATCTCTCTAAAAGAAAAAGAAAAAAGAAAGTGTGATTAGAGATAAGTTTGAATAGTTAAAGCTAGAGAGGTTATATACTGGTTTCAAAAATGTCGGCATTAATCTGTTAAACCATCTGAAAATAACATGCTTTTTGGGAAGCTAATTTGGCAATTGTGCTCTGGGTGAATTTAAAGGGAGAAAAATTTGAGAATTTTTTTTTCTTTTTCTTTCTTTTTTTGAGAGATTTTCGCTATAGGGCGCGTGCGCTCGCCAGACAGAGAGAGACATAGAGACAGAAAGCGAGAAATCACCCCCCAGGAGGGATGGTCACGCTGCAATCCCTTCTCCACCATTCTCCTCTCGGGATATTGGGCACGCACGCACACGCGCCCGGCGTGAGTTTTAAGCCACCGGGTCCGGGACGCGAACTGCGGTCGACTACGTGGGAGACCAGCGACATAGCCATTACGCTAACTGCTGGTTCCCGAGAATTTTATACTCTATAGACTGATCTATAATAGCCTGGCATCAGGAAGAAAGATTAAAAGAAAAAAAGACTAAACTTAAGGTTATTGGGAATGAATAAATCCTTGTAATAAGGGTGGAGATGAGAAGGAAGAGACTAGAGATGTAAATCTGAGTCATCAGTGTAAAGTAAGAATAATTATCCTACTCATCCACAGCATGTCTGATGGTTGTAGAATCCTTGGTTGTAGAATCTCTGAAGTCTTTGAGGCTTTTGTGTAGTAATGAGAGATTCTCAATTCTTTGGGTTCAGAGTACGTACTTACTACTTTTCTCAAGGAAATAGTTTTATTTTTTAGAGTTCGTATGATTCTTTCACATGGTTTTAAAACTGTCAAATGGGGAAACCCTTTTTTAATAAAATAAAATTTTATGCATAATCCCCAAATAAAGTACTACTTGCCTGTTTTGTATTAAGTTTAAATTGGGGAGCTGACCACATGCTTTGGATCCTGAACCCTGTGGCTTGTTGAGTGTGTGTGTGTGTGTGTGTGTGTGTGTGTGTGTGTACATTCTCAAAATCCTGACAGGATGGGAAAACGGAGACAAAGGGATTGCATTCTGACCCTTGCATTGGGGTTACATTCACCCTCTTCTTTCTCTGTCTCTCTTACAAGTGCAAATGCCCTCTGGCAAAACAAAAACAAAACAGAGAGAATAAAATAGTCTAAATTAATATAACATTTATTTTAGCTGTTTATGAGAAAATGGAAGTTATTTGTCAAGTTAAATTTGAGATTGTAGATTAAGCATAATAATTGCAGTCTTATTTTAACCATAGAATTCATTAAAAAAAAACAATGTAATACAGGTCCTTATTTTACAATATGTAAATTATATAATTTAAATTAATTTAATAATTAATATACAAAATATTAACTAATCATTTTTAGATTCAGTAAGCACTTTTTTGGGGGACAAAGGAGGTCCCAACATTTCTGGATTTGAAAAGTGCTTACTGAATCTTTGGGACCAGCAGTTGACATAATGGCTATGTCGCTGGACTCCCATGTAGTCGACCGCTGTTCGAATCCCATACCCGGTGGCTTGAACTCACGCCGGGCGCGTGTGCATGCGTGCCCAAGATCCTGAGAGAAGGGTGGAGAAGGGATTGTGGCATGGCCATCCCCCCTGGGGGGGTGATTTCTTGCTTTCGGTCTCTCTGTCTCTCTCTGTCTTTCTGTCAAGCGCATGCGCCCTATAGCAAAAAACCTCTCCAGAAAAAGAAAGAAAATCAGAAATGTTGGGATGGCATAACTATACCAAGTAGCTGTTGCATTGGCTATAGCTTACTAGTTCAGGCTGAACATTCTCTCAAGCACTTCTTCAGGCATGCAGGAAACAGGGGTAACAGGTTTAACCTGTTCTCCCAGAAGTGTCCGTCCAGCAATTTCAAATGTATGAAAAAGGCCCCCCCATATCTCCTGGCCTATCTATACACTCTCCTGTTTTCATCTTGACTTGCCAAGATGAAACTACGTAGTTTCTATGTAGTTCCAACACAGCCTTCCAGTTACCTGTAGAGAAGCCAAAATCCACCATGAATAGCATATACCTGGCAACTTTTCTTGCCTTCTGTTGAGTCCACCTGAGGGTAATTTGTTCACAAAGCCACTAACCAAGTAAATCAGAATTTACTTGATGCAGCTGACTAGTAATAGTCAGGAGTCCTGCACAGCAATAGATCTGCCCAGCATAGGATTCAAAACCTGGTCTGCAACTGAGTCCATCATTAGACTTTATGCTGGATAAAATACATTCAGTTGCCTTTTCCACAGTAATAGCATTGAGCTTCCCCAACAGAGTGATAGTTGCTATTGTACAAAAAGAGGATCTCGTATCAATTTCTGTTTCATAAGAGAATTTCACATCCTGTGTAGCAGCTGGTCTCTGGCCTGTACTGTGTTCCACCTTTATCTTTTTAGACTGGCCCACTGTTCCAGTGCTCCTGTATGTTGATAAAACTAACACAGTGCATGTTGGAACTTCCAGCAGACCAACTAATCTACCAGCTTAGTGAGACCCCAGATGTCTCACTACAGAAAGAACTAACTTCTTTCTGTAGATCGTGAACATATTCTGTAACTATTCATACCAGTGTCATTAACACTACCATATAGAATGAGAATCTGGACATCCCGTGAAAGATGACGATCATGCTCAGTGCTAGCACTTACTCCACCGTACTCATGTTGACATGATGTAATAAACATAGCATTTCTTCTTGACTCATAGGATGAAGTTGCCCCTTGAAATCCATTACTGTCGGACCCCAGTAGATGCCACTTATTCTCAAATACTCATGTGGTCTTCACAATCTTTGTTGAAGCCATAGAACATGATATAATCTGCATGTTTCAACAAAAGGGTTTCAGGTGCATCTTCCTTGGCGATAACATGCTTCTGTGGCATGCCCTTGCATGTCTGAAGCATAATCTTAAAATCCAATTGTCTTTCTGTATTTTGTTTGTTTGTGAAGTATTGTGACAGCCTCATACTGATTGATGAGTAGTGTAAAAGATTGTTTTTGCCTTTTTTTTTTTTTTTTTTTTTAGCTTTAGCTTGCCTTGCTACCTCAGGACTCACAGAAATGACAGAAGAAACTTTATTCTTAGGTCTACTTAAAATTGAGTTACCTAACTAGTTCAGGTTAGTGTGATGGTGGTCCTAAAGAGTTAGTTTGATGGACCAACAGAAGGCATGGAGGTTAAGGTGGGTCCCACATGGCCAACATCGTGGTTCAAGTCTGGACCTGGTGGCTTGAAAATCATGCCGTGTGCATGTGCATATGTGTCTGCCTGCCCAAAATTCTAAGAGGAGAATGGGTCATCCTCCCTGGGGGATGATTTCTCAGTTTTCCTCTTTCTTCAGCAAGTGCATGTGTCCTATAGCAAACCTAAAAAAAAAAAGTTACAGTTTTGATTAATACATGTGAGTATGTATTCATTTGTTCTAATAGCAACATTTCAAAAATGAAAATAATAAATGAAATCCCGAAGAATCCTAGGGTTCTGGAGAGCAGTTTTATTTTTCAGTACTATCTTTTTTTTTGGAGAGATTTTCACTGTAGGGCGTGTGCGCTCGCCAGACAGAGACATAGAGACAGAAAGCGAGAAATCACCCCCCATGGGGGGATGGTCACGCCTAATCCCTTCTCCTCCATTCTCCTCTCGGGATCTTGGGCACGCACGCACACGCGCCCGGCGTGAGTTTTAAGCCACTGGGTCCGGGACACGAACCGCGGTCGACTACGTGGGAGTCCAGCGACATAGCCATTATGCTAACTGCTGGTTCCCAGCACTACCTTTTGACCTACTTTCTTGCACCTATCTCCAGGTAGTCTTCCAGTCTCTAGACCAACCTTTTCCAGGTGTATCCCTTGTTAATAATTACTTCTTTGTCACAACATTGGTTTAAACGGTGCTAGAAAGATTATTTTCGTTACAAAACTTCCCAATATCTGTAATGTGCATTGTGACTGTTAGAGGGTGTCCATAACAAATGCAGGTTCCCAAACTCGATGCCTTCTTCCTTCAAAGAGCATAGTATATAATGGAACATCCTTTGGGAAAGCTAAACAACTGCAGTGAAAAGGTTTGTGTTTTTTGCCGTTGTCACGAAATTTGCACATTGCTCACTTCTACATTGGGCATTGTTAGTTGATTATTGAATGAATGGGATTGATGGGGAGAGGATCTGAATCTGGGAAAGAAGGGGTCAGCCACTATTAAGGGATAGAAGGAGAAAGAAAATTGCATACTGTAAACATTTATTACATTTTCTAGTCCCTTTCTCCATTTGAAACTGTTTTCTAGATAGCTACTTTTTTCACTCATTGTTCTGAGAACCATTCCTATGGTTAATCTGAGTCAATTAGATAAAACTTAAGTGTCATCTACATTTCTCATGGTTTTATAGTAAAGTCCCTCTATGAGATGGTCACCTGATCAGGATCACGTATTTCTAACTGGATTTTCAGCTTGTTGAGGGCAGAGACACATTCATAATTCTTTATTCCATTGTCATATGTGCTGTGTTTGACATTTGAGTAGTTGTATACGATGACTGATATGTTTTTTTAAAGAATTATTTTTATTTAACTTTATTTATTATTATTATCATGATTATTTTCCAGTTTGATCTGAGAGAGACAGAGAGAGAGAGAGAGGAAGGGAGGAAGCAAGCCACCAGGTCCGAGACTTGAACTATGGTCGACCATGTGGGAGTCTAGCGCCTTTAACCACCATGCCACTTGAGATTCTTAGAGCATAAGTCAAACCAGTCTATTTATTTATTTAAAAAAAGTTTTTTAAGGTTTGTTTTATGGTACTTGACAGACAGAGACAGAGAAGGAAAGTGAGAAATCACCCCCCCAGGGTATGGTCATGCTTCTATCCCTTTTCCTCTTGGGATTTTGAGCACATATGCACATGTGCCTTCCTGGCATGTTTTTCAAGCCATTGGCTCTGACTTGAAACCATCGAGTTGGCCATGTGGGATCCAGCTGCCTTAACTACCACGCCATGAGCTGGCCCTTAAGAGTTTCAGGTTTTTAACTTTTATTTCCTGCCACTTAGCATTTGGTTTCGGGAATTTTTTGCTGTTTTCCTGTGGAATGGCAGAAGGCACCAGCTTGGCATTACTTGGTATTCTAGCTCACTGTAGTTTTTGTCTTCATTGAAGGTTATTTTAATCTCGTGTTCATATTTCCAGTATATGAGCATCACATACTCACATACACATACATACACACATTACATGCATGTATATAGGCACACACTAACACACACTTCAAAATAATTTTTAGGGATTATAGAGAGTCTCAATCAGTGATCTGAATGTCAGTGCTGTGATATTAAAGTTTCAGATAAAACTGAAGTGGCATGTATTATTTCATGAGGATTTTGTTTTTAAAGAATTATTTTTTATTTATTTTATTATTATTATTTTTAGAAAGAGAGATTGTTGCTATAGGGCGTTTGTATTCACTGAAGAGACAAACAGCAAGAAATCACCCACTGGGGGGAATGTCCATGCTGTAGTCCCTTCTCCTCTAGGGATTTTGGGCATGCATGTACACACACCTGGCGTGAATTTTAAGCCACTGTGTCTGGAAGTCACACAACAGTTGACTACATGTGAGTCCAGCAACACAACCATTTCACCATCTGCTGGTCTCATTACAGTATTTTTAATTTAATTTAATTGGAGAGGTTTTTGCTATAGGGCGCGTGCACTCTCCAGAAAGAGAGAGACAGAGAGACCGAAAGCGAGAAATCACCCCGCAGGGGTGATGGCCATGCTGCAATCCCTTCTCCTCCTTTCTCCTCTTGGGATCTTGGGCACACATGCACACGCACCCGGGGTGAGTTTAAGCCACTGGGTCCAGGACTTGAACTGCTATCGACTACATGGGAGTCCAACGACATAGCCATTATGCCAAATGCTGGTCCCGCAGTATTTTTTAATTTGACCAGAGAAAGACAGAAAGAGAGAGGGAAGGAAAGTGAGAATGCAAGACACCAGATCTGCTACTCAAATGGTCAGCCATGTGGGAGTCTAGTGCCTTAACCACCATACCACCATCAGCCTGAGGGTTTTTGTTTTTATTTATTTGTTTATTTTTTTAAGAGAGATTTTTGCTATAGGGTGCATGTGCTTACCAGAGAGACAAAAGTGAGAAATCATGCCCCCCCTCCCCAGAGGGGGGGATGGCCATGCCACAATCCTTTCTCCATTCTCCTCTTGGGATCTTGGGCACTCGTGCACTTGTCCCTGGCATGAGTTTTAAACCACCGGGTCCCAGACTTGAACCACAGTCAACCACATGGGAGTCTGGCGATGTGACTATTACGCCATCTGCTGGTTCCGGGTTTTTGTTTTTAGTAACTATGTATTATAAGCTGGCTTGTTTCTTGTTATGTGCTTATCTCTTAAGATTTGACGTTAGAAAGCAGTTCGTGTTCATTGATGGTTCCTAGTATAGCCCCTGATTTTATTTGCATGGTCACTGTATTTAGTTTTCCCTGGTGTAATCTCCATATAGGTAGAATACAGAGAGATGGATGAAAGTTTGGCCAACCTCTCAGAAGATGAGTATTACTCGGAAGAGGAGAGAAATGCTAAAGCAGAGAAGGAAAAGAAGCTCCCCCCGCCACCTCCTCAAGCCCCACCTGAGGAAGAGAATGAAAGTGAGCCTGAAGAACCATCTGGTAAGTTGTAGTAACCAACCATGGTTTTGTTTTACTTTACTAATAAAGTAGATTTATTCTTATTCCATAATGTTATTTATATTTATATTTTCATCTTTGATTTATATTCTAATGCTGGGGTTCTTGTCATGTTCGTGTTAATGTCTGTGTGTATGTATGTACAGGGGACCTCCAAAGTTGGTGGAGAAAAGAAATTAGAGGATGAGTTTATTTTGGTGCAAAGATTTTTCAAATTTTTATGTGTAGTTTTTTCATTATATGCATTTCCATGAACTTACTAAAAAATCCTCATATTGGTATATATACATATACATACATAGTGGTAAACGGCACTGGTATTTGTGTGTGTGTGTGTGCATATATAGGAGGAAAGAAAAGGATGGAAGTAAAGAGCAGTGGTTGTATGAGGTGGTTGGAAAGTAGGAGAATATGAAAGATTAGAGAAAATATACAGAAAGGCAAAGAACCAGACCTCTCAGTGACAACTCTGATTCAGACCTTAGCTAGAATTGTTCAGAAAATTTTCTGGATAAATTCCACATTTACTCCAGGTACTTTCTGATAAAATCTTTATGTTGTGGACCAGTTTTGAGATGTGCCTTTTCTTGGTGAACAAATGTAAAAGTATATTTCTGAAGTATTGCCCAAGTACCTGATACCGTTTACCTATTGAGCCCTCCAGTCAAAGGAATGGTACAAGAAAAAGCTCTGAAGAACCTAAGCTCAGACAGGCTTCCTTTTAATGTGGAAAGGTTATTGAATTCCTTGTATTGATTTCAGATCTTCCGTTTTAAAGAGTTCTTCCTGACATCCGTCTGTCCTGAGTCCTAGTTTTCTTAGGCTAATCAGGACTAATTGGAGATACTGTTGGGGAGAAACCAAGCCAAATCTTAATTAGTTTCTCATATCTTCCTCCCTTAATGAACAAGGGAGGAATGGTAAGACACTGTCAAGAGGACAGTGTCCTTCCCCACCCAATTTTTCAGAGGATATGTGTGCCAGAGAGAGAGAGAGAAAGTGAGTAAGCACCCCCCATGGGCATGACTGTGCCGCAGTTCCTCCTCCTCCATCTTTCCCTCCTTTCAGGATATTGGGCACCCATGCATCCAAACCTGGAGTGTTTTCCAAGTTGCTGGATCCAGGACTCAAATTATCGTGGTTGGCTGTGCAGGATCCAGCGGCCTTAGCTACCACACCACAGACTGGCCCTTCATTAACTCTTATTTATTTTGTTTTTATTTAATTTAAATTATTATTATTATTTAAATTTGATCAGAAAGATAGAGAGAAAGTAAAAAAGCAAGTCAGATCCAGGACACAAACCGTGGTCGGCCCTGTGGGAGTTTAGCGCCTTAATCACCATGCCACCTGCCAGCCCCTCATTATTTATTTTTTTACTTTTTTACTTTTTTACTTTTTACTAAAGTCCTCTCCTGAAAATATTTTCCTTATGTCTGGGCCCATTTACCCCACCAATTCTTTTACTTCTGTACTTTTTACAAAGAAAGTGCTTGTTTGGACACTGTCTGCTATATCTTGCATTATTTTCAGATACCCAGGTTAAGACATTTTTCATTTGAAAAGTTATCTTTTGTTTCAGTCCGATTTTTTTTTCTTAAAAAGGGTTTTTCTCCTCTTAGATGTTACTATAAATTACCAGAAGTTATTTTTTTTTAAAGGCAAACAAAAAAAGGAATATTACTACTGATATTTCATATGAGAGGATTACAAGTTAAGTGTTAATTTAAACCTAGGTTTGAACCAGCCTTGTAATACAGTGGTTAAGCGCAGTGCGTAGAGGGGCAGATCCCCCTAGCCAACTGTAGTTCACATTCTGGCTCAACTACATGAAGCACACGCTGGTTATGTGTGGTGTCCCAAATCCTGATGGGACGGAGAAATGGAAGAAAAAGGATGTGGCATGACTGTATCCCATAGGGAGGTGCTCGCTCTCTCTCTCTCTCTCTCTCTCTGGTGAGTGCCTGTGCCCTCTGAAATAAAAAACAAACTCGGGTTTAGATTTTATCGAGCAAATTCTGGCTAAAACTCTTAAAAATAAATATTTGTTTATTTTTGTTTCTTTCATGAAGGAGAGGAAAAAAGAGATGGATAGATAGGTCCTCTTGACAGTGTCTTACCATGCCACAATCCTTTCCCCAACCTCCCAGCCAGCCAGGATCATAGGCACTTGTGGCTGTACCCAGCACATTTATGTTGACTCAGAATTGAACCTGAGCCTCCTGTGTGCTCCAGCATTGCACGGCAGTCCTCTGCTGTCTGTTCCACCACAGCCCACGCCAAAATAAGAATTTGGAATATACAGGATTATAACAAAACTTAAGAAAGAAATACAGTTTGATAACATAGAAAATGATTGGATTTTTGTGTTTGATTCTCCAGAGTCAGGAGTCTTCTAAGGAGTGGTTTTCTAAAAACTTTCTTAAAATGATTTCTTGGGGGGCCAGCATGTGGTGTGGTAGTTAAGGGCGCTGGACTCCCACATGGCTAACCGTGGTTTGAGTCCTGGACCTGGTGGCTTGCTTTCTCACTTCTCTCCCTTCTCTCGCTCTGGTCCTCTCTGGTCAAATTAAAGTAAGTAAGTAAATAAATAAAGTTAAATAAAATTAAAAAAAATGATTTCTTGGGCAACTCCTCTTTGGAAGTTTCTAGTGTTGATGGTGTATTACTTTTGTGACTAACTAGACAAGTATACTTTCTCTATATCTCAACATCATTTCTTTTTTACTTTTCTTTCTCTTCTAGTCTTACACATCTAGCTCTTTCCTTATTTCTGTCCTTGTCTCCCTTTACTTCCTATTCCTTTCTTTTTGTTTCTTGTTTTTCTTCTACTTTTGCTGTAGATCTGCTAATGAGATAGGAGGTACTAACCTTTCTGATATTTGTCATAGCTCAAGAGGCTGCTGATCTCTTCGAGGTTCTTAAAGTGTTATGCAGCGAGGGTCCGATACCTCAGATGACTTCCTTCACCCTTTTTTTTTGTATGTGTGGTTGCCAGTGTTTCCAATAAATAAATGATTTACCGTAAGTACCAAGTTGATAAACACTTTGCCCTCTGAACATTTTTTTTTTTTTGGCAAGAGTTTTGCTATAGGGTACATATGCTTGCCGAAGAGACAGAGAAAGTGAGAAATAACCTCCCCAGGAGGGATGGCCATGCTGCAGTCCCTTCTTCTCCATTCTCTTCTTAGAATTTTGGGCATGCACACACACATCCCTGGCATGAGTTTCAAGCTGCCTGGTCCAGGACTCAAACCGCGGTCAGTCATGTGGGAGTCTAGCACCTTAACCACTTTACTACTACCTACTGGACTGTGTCCTCTGAAAAAAATTTTTTTAAAAAATTTTATTTGTTACTATTTTTTAGTTTGACCAAAAAGAGAGAGAGAGGGAAAATGAGAAAGTAAACCGTCAGGTCTGAGACTCAAACTGTAGTCAGCCATGTGGGAGTCCAGTGCCCCTAACTGCCATGCCACCTGCTAGACCCCTCTGAAAAATTTAGAGCAAATCTTGTTAGTGTTTTCTTTTTGTGAAAGAATTTTTTAAAATCGCTATTAATTTATTATTATATCAATTTGCTATAGGGCACATGTGCTCACCAGAGAGAGAGACAGAGACAGAGACAGAGAGAGAGGAGGTGGTGGGGGCGAGTGAGAAAGCAAGCTGCTTGGTCCAGTACTCCCAACTGCAGTCTGCCATGTGGGAGTCCAGCTTTTTTTTTTTTTTGGAGAGGTTTTTGCTATAGGGTGCGTGCACTCGCCAGACAGAGAGAGAGAGACAGAGAGACAGAAAGCGAGAAATCATCCCCCAGGGGGGATGGCTACGCCTCAATCCCCTTCTCCTCCTTTCTCCTCTCGGGATCTTGGGCACGCACCCACACGTGCGCGGCGTGAGTTTTGGGTCCGGGACTCGAACTGCAGTTGACTACGTGGGAGTCCAGTGACATAGCCATTACGCTAACTGCTGGTCCCGTGGAAGTCCAGCTTCTTAACCACCATGACCATTGCTGGCCCCATGAAAAAAGTTTTTTGTTTACAAATGTCAGGCATTGTTCCCACTAAAAGAAATCTTACGGCCAGCAGATGGTATAGTAATTAAGGTGCTGAACTCCCACCTGGCCGACTATGGTTCAAGTTCCAAACTCGGTGGCTTGAAAATCATGCCAGGCCTGTGTGCATGCATGTCTAAAATCCCAACAGGAGAATGGAGAAAAGGATTGTGGTATGTCCATCCCCCTGGGAGTGGGTGATTTCTCACTTTCCTTTTCTCTCTCTCTCTTTCTCTCTCTCATGAGCCCATACACCCTATGGCAAAACCTAATAAAAATTTAATAAGTAAAGTCTTGGCAAAGGGATCTAGGTTTTGGGAAACTGACTTTATTCTTTTGTATTCTAGTTAATTCTAATCCAGTTCAATTTAAATAAGTTTCCATAATTTGGAGGGGAGATTTTAAATTTTGTTTAGTTGAGAGTATCTTCAGTGCTCATAGATGTGTTGTCAAAAGCTAAAACTTGCCAATTATTTGTGGTTATGAAGTTTTTGAAAGTTTCTGCAGTGAATTGGGAAAGTACTTCTCTCTTTTCTTTTCTTTTTTTTTTTTGAGAGGTTTTTGCTATAGGGTGCATGCACTTGCCAGACAAACAGAGAGAGACAGAAAGCGAAAAATCACCCCCCGGGGGGATGGCCATACCGCAATCCCTTCTCCTCCATTCTCCTCTTGGGATCTTGGGCATGCACGCACACGTGCCCGGTGTGAATTTAAGCCACTGGGTCCGGGACCTGAACCACGGTCCACTACGTGGGAGTCCAGTGACATAGCCATTATGCTAACTGCTGGTCCCAGTACTTTTCTCTTGTAGACAGTGGCAACTTACTAAGCCTCTGTGTTATAGTTTAGAAATAGACTGGGCCCTGACAGTGAACCATGAAATATATATATAATATATATTTTTAATAATTTTTTAATTTTTAAATTTATTTTTTATTTATGTATTTATTTTATTTGACCAGAGAGGGACAGTGTGTGTGTGAGCGA
>NW_006159616.1:823767-828359 GCF_000334495.1 Tupaia belangeri chinensis | reverse complement strand
AGAGAGAGAGCAAGCCACCAGGTCTGGGACTCCAACCGCAGTTGGCCATTTGGGAGTCCAGCAACTTTAACCACCACACCACCTGCCGGCCCCTACCATAAAATATTTTCAGGTGAGTTACGTATTTGGAAACTGTCTGGAGTTTCCAAGTCTGTTTTATGAGAACTAGTTCTTTCAGTAGAATTTTTAGGCAAAAACTGAAAGTATTGCCTTATGGTGGGTATATTAAAATCTTGAGAGAAGATGTTTCTTTCTTTTTTTTTTGCTATAAGGCTAGTGCACTTGCCAGAAAGACAGAGAGATAGAAAGGGAGAGATCACCCCCCGGCGGGGGGGGGATGGCCACGCCATAATCCCTTCTTCTCCATTTTCCTCTAAGGATCTTGGTCACGCGCACACACGCCCGGCGTGAGTTTTGGCCACCGGGTCCAGGACTCAAACTGTGGTCAACTACATGGGAGTCCAGCGACATAGCCATTTCGCCAACTGCTAGTCCCAAGATATGAGTTTCTTTACCAAACCTTTTCTTTATTGCTGTCATTTAAGGTAATTAGAAATTAACTTATCCTCTTAAAAATATGTCAGTGCTGGCTGGCCCTGTGCCCTGATGGTTAAGGTGCTTTTGTAGATCCCACCAGCCATGGTAAAATTTCAGCCCAGGCAGCTTGACATACATGCCAGGCACATGTGCATGTGTGCTCCAAAGCCTGATAGGATGGATAAATGAAGGGGAAGGGATTGCAGTGTGACCGTGCCTCATGGCGGGGCGGTGCTTTCTCCCTCTCCTTCTCTCTGTCTTTCTGGCAAGCACGCACACTCTCTGGCAATAAAAAGAAAAGAGGAAAAAAACACATAAGTAAGGTTTATATGGATTTCATCCTTACCAGCTATTAAATTTGTTTAGAAAATTTTGCTTTGTTTTTCACTGTGTTAATTTCAAGAAGAAGAAAATACTTTGTCAGCTATGAAAGCACGGGGAATTCTGAAGTCAGTGGATCTAATTATTTGACTTGGAGAAATTTCCTCTAGGGGAGTGCTGAGAGGAAGCCAGAAAGGAAGGTTGGAATCATATTATGGATAGCCATGGTGGACTAAGCCAGGCTAAGGAATTTGAGCAGTCGGAGGGGCTAGCTGGAGGTGGCACTGGGGGTTTTGGAGCAAGGGAGGTGCTGATACAGATGTTTGATGAAGACTGACATAAGCTAAAGGAGCAAGGAGACGGGTTGAGGAGATCTTTTAGGAGATTTGGTAATCGAGTTCAGTGGATTTGGGCCAATGAGAAAATGTTCTTAATATCAAAGTTGAATTTTTATGGAAACAGAGTTCGAGTTTTTTGCTTGTCTGATTGGATTTATTTAATTGGGAGGAAGTTCTGTTCTGGCTTAAACATTGTTTTTAGGTTGGTCAATTTTCTACTATAACTTTCTGTGACACTATAGTCCTATTGTAGCCAAAATGAATAAAAATATTGTTAACTATATTTTAAGTCTGTCTTTGTTTTCTTAAGCATTTCCATATATTGTTATTTTTATTATACTTTTGGTTATTTGTATTGACAAATGATGGTTTTCTATTACTTTTTCTGTGATAACACAAGTGTTGTTTGTAGTCATGGTAACTGAATGTAAACAAGTTACTTGGAAATTGAGTTTGGTTATTTGTAGTGTCACATAATAGCGGCACTCTAATAAAATAGAGGAAAATCACATTCAGCTGGACTTTACTGGGTTGGGATAGTTGCCCTTATGTTAAAGTAACCTATTAGATCCATTTTCCTGTCTTTACTTAGCTTGTTACCTTATGTACCTGAGATTATTGCTCAGTAAATTTCATATTAGTGAGGCTCTACTGTATTAACTGATTTGCTAGCCCTCTTATTTTCATATAAAAGCAATTTAGTTTTTGGGTTTTTTCCTCCACTGCTTATTAGCAAATTGCAATTTACCAGAAAAATCCTTTTTTAGGTTTTTGTCATAGGGAATGTGTGCTTGCTACAGAGATAGATAGATACACAGAGAGGGAAAGTAAGAAATCACCCTCCATGGGGGGATGGGCACATTGCAATCCCTTCTCCTCCCTTTTCCTTTCAGGATTTTGGGCTTGTGTCAGGTGTGATTTTTCAAGCTGCCAGGTCCAGGACTCAAACTGCTGTTGTCCTTGTGGGGTTACTTGGAAATTGAGTTTGGTTATTTGTAGTGTCACATAATAGTGGCACTCTAATAAAATAGAGGAAAATCACATTCAGCTGGACTTTACTGGGTTGGCTGGGTTGGGATAGTTGCCCTTATGTTAAAGTAACCTATTAGATCCATTTTCCTGTCTTTACTTAGCTTGTTACCTTATGTACCTGAGATTATTGCTCAGTAAATTTCATATTAGTGAGGCTCTACTGTATTAACTGATTTGCTAGCCCTCTTATTTTCATATAAAAGCAATTTAGTTTTTGGGTTTTTTCCTCCACTGCTTATTAGCAAATTGCAATTTACCAGAAAAATCCTTTTTTAGGTTTTTGTCATAGGGAATGTGTGCTTGCTACAGAGATAGATAGATACACAGAGAGGGAAAGTAAGAAATCACCCTCCATGGGGGGATGGGCACATTGCAATCCCTTCTCCTCCCTTTTCCTTTCAGGATTTTGGGCTTGTGTCAGGTGTGATTTTTCAAGCTGCCAGGTCCAGGACTCAAACTGCTGTTGTCCTTGTGGGAGTCCAGCATCCTAACTACCACACCACACCACTCTTTTATAAGGTTATTTTTTCTTTCATGTGTGAGAGGCAAAGACAAACCAGTTGAGAGGCATCACTGCTACAGAGTCCTGATGCTGCAGTCTACTCCCAGCCTCGGATCTCGGGCAGGTGTGTGCCCAGCATACTCAGGGAGGTCTCTAGACATGAATGTGGAATCGTCCTGTGTGTGTGCTTGTGCCAGTGTGTTTCTCAAACCACCATGTCTAGGACTCCAGCCACACATTGGGCCATGTGAGATCCAGCCGCCTTAACTACCACACCACAGGCCGGCCTCACTATGTACTTTTTTTTTTTTTTTTTTTGGAGAGGTTTTCGCTATAGGGCGCGTGCGCTCGCCAGACAGACAGAGACATAGAGACAGAAAGCGAGAAATCACCCCCCAGGGGGGATGGCCACGCCGCAATCCCTTCTCCTCCATTCTCCTCTCGGGATCTTGGGCACGCACGCACACGCGCCTGGTGTGAGTTTTAAGCCACCGGGTCCGAGATGCGAACCGCGGTCGACTACGTGGGAGTTCAGCGACATAGCCATTACGCTAACCGCTGGTTCCCCCACTATGTACTATTTTTTGAGATTCAGTGATGTGCTAGTACTCTCTAATAAAGCTCAGAGCTGTCTTAGAGTTAACCATTGATTAATTCTTCAAACTGACTTCATTAGATATGGTTAGCTGATTGGTGACAGGTGTATGTTGTAATCTATCTTATTGAATGACCATGGGAAGAATCACTTTGTGTTTATATTCTGAGTTGTAGCAGGGCAAGCTCTCTTCTGTCTTATAAATGGTAGTTTTTTTTTTTTTTTGGAGAGATTTTCACTGTAGGGCGCGTGCGCTCGCCAGACAGACAGACAGAGAGAGACATAGAGACAGAAAGCGAGAAATCACCCCCCAGGGGGGATGGTCACACCGCAATCCCTTCTCCTCCATTCTCCTCTCGGGATCTTGGGCACACACGCACATGCGCCCGGTGTGAGTTTTTTAAGCCACCGGGTCCGGGACACGAACCGCGGTCGACTACGTGGGAGCCCAGCGACATAGCCATTACGCTAACTGCTGGTTCCCTTATAAATGGTAGTTTTGAAGGTACGTGTGTGAGAGAAACAGATAAAAGCTGTTAAGCCAATTGAAAAAAATCACTAATATGAGAGATTAATATGACAGTTTTGTGTAATTTTAATACATTTTGGTCCCTGAACACATAATAGTCATATTGTAGGTTGAAAGCATTTCTTTTTAATTCATGTAAAAAGAAATGCAACCTGAATTAGTAAAAATGCTGAATTATAGAAGATGTATAAGCTATATGGGTAGAAGAACTTAGACTAAGATTCAATGCAATTTGGGGTCAGACAATGGCATGGCAATGTTCTGCAAGGCAATCCCACATGGGACGGTTCCCAGTTCTAGTCTGGAGACCTTCCTGAGTGTACCAACTGCACTCTTGCACTCTTGCCCATTGTTTAGGGCTACCTCAAGGCTGGGGTTGGATCACAGTGTTAGGACCCTGTTGGGGGTACTATCTTTCTCTTTCCTATCTCTTTCTTGGAAGAAACAAATGTAGAAACTTTAAAGAAAAGAAAGAAAATCTCCATATGACAAGAAGTTGACCAAAAATCGAATGTATTTCTGGGGCTGGCAGGTGGCATGGTGCTGGACTCTCACATGGCTGACTGTGGTTCAAGTCTTGGACCTGGCGACTTGCTTTCTCACTTTCCTTCTCTCTCTTGCTCTCTTACTCTCACTCTCGTTCTGTCTCTTTCTAGTCAAATTAAAAAAAAAAAATAAAGTTACAGGGACCAGCAGTTAGCATAATGGCTACGTCGCTGGACTCCCACGTAGCCGACC
>NW_006159616.1:787875-823394 GCF_000334495.1 Tupaia belangeri chinensis | reverse complement strand
GGATTGCGGCATGACCATCCCCCCTGGGGGGTGATTTCTCGCTTTCTGTCTCTATGTCTCTCTCTGTCTGTCTGTCTGGCGAGCGCACGCGCCCTACAGTGAAAATCTCTCAAAAAAAAAAAATTGAATGTATTCAGTGTATTGAAAATCTGAAAGACAAAATATTTTGGACTGCCCATAAAACTTTGATCTGATAGAATTTGTCTAGAGGAGTTGAAAATTGATTTCTTCAAAAGAAAAAAATCAGTGGTCCTAATAGTATCACTTTATATTTGAGTAGGTTCTTTGCTTCTAAAGTGCTCTGATAACCATTGCTGCAAGAAGGGTGAGACTGGGAACCAGCAGTTAGTGTAATGGCTCTGTTGCTGTTGTAGGCGACTGCGGTTTGCGTCCCGGACCCAGTGGCTTAAAACTCACGCTGGGTGCGTGTGTGTGCATGCCCAAGATCCCAAGAGGAGAATGGAGGAGAAGGGATTGCGGCGTCATCATCCCCTCTAGGGGGTGATTTCTCGCTTTCTGTCTCTATGTCTCTGTCTGGCGAGTGCATGCGCTCTATAGCGAAAATCTCTCCAAAAAAAAAAGAATGGTGAGACTGATCCCAGTTGGTAACAGGCATGGATGGTGGTTGCCAAATACTGGGTTTGGCAGTACGGATAGTTATGGTCAGAGTTCCAGTGGATACTTTTTTTTTTGCCATAGGTGGCTGTGTGCACTCACCAGAGACAGAGGCAGAGAGGGAGGGAAAGTGAGAAATCATCCCCCAAAGGGATGGCCACATTGTAGCCTTCGCTTCTCTTCTCTGGATTTTGGGTAGGCTCACACGTACCTGGTGTGTTTTTCAAGGCACCAGGTGCAGGACTTGCCCTGTGGAGTTAGCTGTGTGGGGTCTAGCGCCTTAGCCGTCATGCTGCCTGCTGGTTCCAATGCTTTTGTTTTTCTTTAATCGTGCTGTAACTATTCTCAAGTGGCTTACCCTAGGTATTCCTCTTTGATTTCTTTCTCTCTACCTACAGATTGATTCAGAGTAGCTTTCCATGAGAATTAACTCAAATTACCTCCACAGGAAAGATTATAGTATTCTTTTGGGTCATCTGAAAAGTCATGACGCTTTTTTGCATAGAAAAACAGAAAAATAAATCATGACTTTTCCAACAACCCAATATTTCTTACCTCTTCCTAACTGACGACCCTCTTTATAGCTTTCACAGAGGTAGCTGGGGAATTTATTTCTGACAGTTACGTGTTTTGCCACTTTGACCTACTAGTTTAAAATTGATTCTTAAAATAATTTCAAGTTATATTATATGAAGTATGATGCTGCATACGTTCAGAAAACAGACCTAGGATTCATTTTCTTGCTGTTTTTTTTTGGCGGGGGGGGGCATCATTTCAGTGTTCTGATTTGGAACTGTACTCCAAAATAACTTATTGGAGGACTGAGAAAAAAATGTGATCTAGACCAATTCAACAGAAATCTTGTATCTTGAGAGACACGGCGAATGGACCAAGATAGTTAACATGGTTCCAACTCTCAGGTAATATATACCCTAGCATGAGACACGCAAGGATACAGGAATGTACAGAAATGTATGGCAGAGGGAACCAGCAGTTAGCGTAATGGCTATGTCGCTGGACTCCCACGTAGTCGACTGCGGTTCGCGTCCCGGACCCGGTGGCTTAAAACTCACGCCGGGCATGTGTGCGTGCGTGCCCAAGATCCCGAGAGGAGAATGGAGGAGAAGGGATTGCGGCGTGACCATCCCCACTGGGGGGTGATTTCTCGCTTTCTGTCTCTAATGTCTCTCTCTGTCTGTCTGGCGAGCGCACGCGCCCTATAGTGAAAATCTCTCAAAAAAAAAAGAAATGTATGGCAGAAGGCAAAATACTCTCCAGTGTTACGTTGTAGTACAAAATTCTAGAGGAATTTACAGGCCGAAAAGGTAAAGGGTAGAGAATTGGTAGTAAGGAGGGGAAGTTTTTTGTTGTTGTTGGTTTTTTAATTTTTTTAGATTTTTTTGCCATTGGGCATGTCTGTTCACCGTAGAAAGAGAGAGGGAAAGTGAAAAATCACCCTCTCGGGGGATGGCCATGCCATAGTCCCTTCTCCATTCTCCTCTTGAGGTTTTGGGTGGGCCCACATACCTGGTATATTTTTTTAAGCTGCTGGTTCGGGACTTGAACTAAGGAGCCAGCCATGTGAGATACAGCGTTTTAACCACCACACCACCTGCTGGTCTCTGGAGGGGAATTTTTTGATTTGTTTTAGAGAATTTTGCTATAGGATGTGTCTACTCGCCAGAGAAACACAAAGGAAGGAAATGAAAAATCACCCCCTAGGGAGGATGGCTGCCCTGCAATCCCTCTCTTCCATTTTCCTCTTGGGATTCTAGGCATGCACAAACACATGCTGGTGTGAGTTTCAAGTTGCCAGGTCTGGGACTCGAACTGCAGTCTTCCATGTGGGAAACCAGCACCTTATCCACTATGCCACCTTTTGATCCCAAGGGGAAGATGGTTTTTTTTTTTAAAGAATTTTCTATTTATTTAATTCCATTTATTTTTATTATTTTTTAATTAGATCAGGCTGAGACAGAGAAAGGGAAAGTGAGAAAGCAGGCCACCAGATCTAGGACACGAACTGTGGTCGACCATGTGGGAATCTAGCACCTTTAACCACCATGTTACCTGCTGGCCCCGGGAAGTTTTTTAAAAAGTAAAATAGAGGGGCCAGCAGGTGGTGTGGTGGTTAAGGGCACTGGGCTCCCACATGACCGACCACGGTTCAAGTCCTGGACCTGGCAACTTGCTTTCTCACTTTCCCTTTCTCTTTCTGTGTGTCTCTCTGGTCAAATTAAAATAAGTAAATAAATAAATTTAAAATAATTCTATAAAAAAGTAAAATGGATACATTTTTCTAAACCAAATAATATTTCCCCAAGTATGGAGTTTCTCATTCTGTTTTTTTGGAGAGGTTTTTGCCATCGGGCATGCGCGCTTGCCAGAAAGGCAGAGAGAGACAGACAGAAAGTGAGAAATCACCCCCCAGGGTTTTTGGCCACACTGCAATCCCTTCTCCGTTCTCCTCTCGGGATCTTGGGCATGTACGCACACGTGCTTGGTGTGAGTTTAAGCCAGTGGGTCCAGGACTCAAACCATGGTCAACTACATGGGAGTCCAGCGACATAGCCATTACGCCAACTGCTGGTCCCAAGTTTCTCATTCTTTTTAATCTACACACATTAATTGTACAGCTATAATATATTTCAGACACAGTGCTAGATTCTGAGGGTTAAAGACTAGTTTCTTCTGCAAAGAATTCATAGCTTAATTTAGGGTTACAGAAAATAATAATTAGCTTGGGAACCAGCAATTAGCATAATGGCTATGTCACTGGACTCCCACGTAGTCAACTGCAGTTTGTGTTCCGGACCCGGTGGCTTAAAACTCACGCCGGGCGCGTGTGCGTGCATGCCCAAGCTCCCGAGAGGAGAATGGAGGAGAAGGGATTGTGGCGTGACCGTCCCCCCTGGGGGGTGATTTCTCGCTTTCTGTCTCTACGTCTCTCTCTGTCTGTCTGGCGAACGCACGTGCCCTATAGCGAAAAAAACCTCTCCAAAAAAAGAAAAAATAAATAATAATTAGCTTCAATGAAGAAACAATACAGTGAAAGTATGTACAAAGTACAGTGAGAACTAAAAAGTTTTTTATTACTTTTTAAATTGACATAAAATTGTGTGTGTTTATTTTGTACAGTATCACGTTTTGAAGTATATGTGTTGTGCAATGACTAAATCATTAATATGCATTACGTCATGTAGTTACCACTTTTGTAATGAGAACATGGAACATCTCTCTGAGCATTTTTTAAAAAGATGTATTTAATTTTATTTATTCATTCATTTATTTTAATTTAACCAGAGTGAGACACAGAGAGAGTGAGTGAGTGAGCAAGAGATTGAGAAAGTAAGAAAGCAAGCCACCAGGTCCGGGATTCGAACTGTGTTGGCCATATGGGAGTGTCCAGCGCCTCAACCACCACTCCACCTGCTGGTCCCCTCTCTGAGTATTTTTCAAGAATATAGTATATTACTAATTATAGTCACTATATCATATAGTAGGTCGGTCTCTCAGTGTTGTATTTAAATGTTTGACCTGGAGCCTCCCCTGTAGCACGGTGATTAAGGGAGCTGGATCCCACATGGCTGACCACAGTTGGAACTCTAGCCCCAAAGGCTGGAAAAACATGCCACACACACTTGCATGTGTGCCAAAATCTGGATAAAAAGAAGGAAAAGAGGAAAAGGGATTGTGGCATAGCCATGCTCCACTGGAAGGTGCTCTTTGTTTCTCTCTCTCCCTCTGGCAAGCGCACCTGCTGTCTGGCAGTTAAACTGAGAATAATATTGTTTCTCCCCCAAATTGGATTTTGAAAATTTTACATTAAACATGGAGGCATGAAGTTGGGCTTTTATGAAGCAGTTTTAGTTTTTGTTTTTTTAACTGTTTATTACTTTTGGCTGATAAGAATCATTGAATCACACGCTACCAATTTGCTTGGTTTTTGAAGGACTGAAATGCTTAGTGTATGATTCATTTCATTGTTGATTTTGTTTTATTATTAAGGTGAAATAGTTTAGCTAGCAACTTTATTTTGATAATTTCATTGGATTCTTTTTGGATTTATTTGGTCTAATCATGGTGTAATTGAAGAATGAGATAACTTGGCCTGTGAGAATTTTTTGCATCTGCAAAATGAGAATTATTATGAGGATCAAATAATAAAATAAATCTCTTTTAGTGTATAAATTTATGAAATACAGGGGACCAGCAGTTAGCATAATGGCTATGTTGCTGGACTCCCACATAGTTGACTGCGGTTCGCGTCCCGGACCCGGTGGCTTAAAACTCACGCTGGGCGCGTGTGCGTGCGTGCCCAAGATCCCGAGAGGAGAATGGAGGAGAAGGGATTGCGGCGTGGCCATCCCCCCTGGGGGGTGATTTCTCTTTTTCTGTCTCTCTGTCTCTCTCTATCTGGTGAATGCACGTGCCCTATAGCAAAAACCTCTAAAAAAATTTTATGAAATACAGAATTAAACTGGAAATAGGATTAGTGTTTATTCAGAAAAAAGTCAGGTGAGTCATAGCCTATTTTCATAATGTGCCACTTACAAAATAGATCTTTTAGGTATCTGTTAGCAGTATGCGTATATAAAACTTTCGTTTTTTTTGTTTTGTTTTTTTTTGTGTGTGTTTTTTTTGTTTGTTTGTTTTTTTTAAATTTTTACCAGAGGGAGAGAGAGAAAGTGTGAAAAGCTAGCCAGCAGGTCCAGGACTTGAACCGTGGTCAGCCATGTGGGAGTGTACAGCACCTGAGCCACCACTCCCCCTGCTGGTCCCAGTGTATAAAACTTTTTTTTTTTTTTGGAGAGATTTTCACTGTAGGGCGCGTGCGCTCGCCAGACAGACAGAGAGAGACATAGAGACAGAAAGCGAGAAATCACCCCCCAGGGGGAATGGTCACGCCGCAGTCCCTTCCCCTCCATTCTCCTCTCGGGATCTTGGGCACGCACGCACACGCGCCCGGCGTGAGTTTTAAGCCACCGGGTCTGGGACGTGAACCGCGGTCGACTACGTGGGAGTCCAGCGACACAGCCATTACACTAACTGCTGGTTCCCCCAGTGTATAAAACTTTTTAATGAAATCTTGGTGCTTCCAGCACCTTAGTCTAGTACTCTGGACTGTGCTGCCTACACCTGGGCCTATGATTGTTCTTTTACTAGGAGATCAGGAATTACGTTTAGTATCATCCTTTTTTAAAACAGGCGAACAATTGGAAAGTAAGTTTTGTTATGAAGACACATCTTAAACATGGTAGTTGAGCAGCGTAGCAAAGTATCTCAATTATAAGCTTTCTTTGGAATATTTTGAAAAGTAAACTGTAAATCAAGACCGGTAGCAAAATAAGTAAGGATCTTTATAGTGTGTGAAAAAAGTCAACTCTTTCCATTGGCTTCTAAAAGCTTTGCTTTCCTCTCCAGCTTGTGGGGCTTTTACTTTCTTTATAGGATCCCTTCCAGCTCCTCACTTTACACCAGCAGAAGACTTCACGCACTAACCAGCAGTCTTACTTGTCCTTCAGTGGCACATGGAAGTTCCAGGAAGGCACCTGCTTCAAGTAGAACCATTTTTCTCCTTTAAGGTCCCAGAAGGCTATCAGTTTTCATTCAGCATCGTAAAGGACTGTAGCCCGGGGATTGCTGTTTGAGTGAAGCAGTTTTATTTTGGATAATTTTGTTGGCAAGTACTAACCATTGTTAGCAGTGTTCAAAGTACCCCTGAGGCTTTTCCTTTAGGCTAGTGTAGTCTACCTCTGTGAGCCTGATTTACTTGGCAGCATTCCTCCTAACTGCTGTAGATTATTCTGCCAAGAACTATAGTCACAAAGTTAGTTGGCAAGAGATGCATCAAGAGTGGTGAATGTGAATGGTGTTTTTATAGCTGCCTGTCATGCCAGAGGGGCAGGAGGGCAGCAGGAAGGACTGAAGGTCACTAATAATTCACTACCTTTCTCAGTTTCTGTTTTTCATTCTTTAACATTCATTTTGGTCATTTGTCTCTGTTGAACAATTCCTTTTTGAAACTAAAACTCTCCTTATGTTTATGAGATTAATTATTAGGTCATCGGAAAAGTCATGACGTGTTTTTCTGTGCAAAAATGTGTCATAACTTTCCTGACAGCCCAAGATATAGTTAGAATTTCAGACTCTCTGAGCCTATTGTCATATCACTTTCATGCTGTTTCAAAGTCTTTTATCACCATTCCGTGTCTTTAATTTCATTTTTGTAACCTGTCGCCTGAGTTTCCCATTGTCCATTGCTCTTCCGCTCTCCCGCAAGTAAAGCTGGAAAGTCCTTTATCTCTTTTATCAAGTCTGTCATAATGCCATGCATCTCCCTGTATAGCCTTTCTACTAACTGCTGGCCCCATGTCTCACTTATTTTCAATGTTACATTTTTATTTTTATGAATTTCACTTACCTCTAAATTATTTCAGTAGTACTTTTAATTGGATCTCTTTTATGTAGGTCATACCTTTTCCATCTAACCATTTGACCAGATTTATTTAACTAAAATATCACTTGTTTTGCTGCTTTCCTGCCACAGGTCACTCAGTTTTCTCCCATTACTGTAAAAGCACGTTTAAGTTTGGGCACTGCAGGTGACCCGCTTTACCTATCCACTTGGTCTCCCATTGCACTGTCAGACCACCGCCTTCATTAAGCAGGTGCTGTGTGGTTCTCAGCAGTGCTGCGTCTGCTTTCTTCTGGCCTTTCCCTCCCATTCTGTTGTATTTCTGTCTCTGGACTTTTCAGAAAAGCTTATCTACAAGTCTGTGCTAGCTTCTTTTCCTTAAAGAAAATAGTTGGTGTACATTTTTCGTTTTTCCCTGGTTAGATCATAAGCTCTTTGAAAATAGCAATCCTACCTATTTTTTGTGTATTTGTGCTTGGCGATTTTTAGATTGGTGTCAGTAAACTTTCAGTTGCTGAGACGAATAGGTAAGAAACTCAACTAATAATTTAGTAAAGTAGACATTTATATGTTTGAACATGGTTTTAACTTATGAAATGCCTTTTTCTCCTGCTAATGTATCAAGTTCAATTGAAATCATTAGGTTGGCAATCATTTTTATTCTGTAAACAGCCATATTGATAAATTTATGTTTAAAAATCATTGCTTCCTAGATGATTTAGAAATGTCTCAGTGTTGGAGTCAGCAGTTAGCATAATGGCTATGTCGCTGGGCTCCCATGTAGTTGACCGCAGTTTGAGTCCCAGACCCAGTGACTTAAACTCACACCAGGCATGTGTGCGTGCCCAAGATCCCGAGAGGAGAATGGAGGAGAAGGGATTGCGACGTGACCATCCCCCCTTGGAGGGGGATTTCTTGCTTTCTGTCTCTCTGTTTCGCGCTGTCTCTCTGGCAAGTGCATGCACCCTATAGCAAAAAACAAAAACAAACAAACACAACTTAAAAAAAAATTCTCAGTGTTTTCATATGGAGGCTACCACTTTGAATGTTATTTCAAGAAACTAGTCAAAATTTGAACCTGTGTTCCTGGGGACAAATCAATGATTCTCATCTTCACACTTGCCAGATAAAAGTATTTGAAAGTCAACATAAACTTCCTTTAAAAATCTTAGAAGAGTGGTCTCTTAAGTATTTGAATCAAGATGGAAAAATATCCATTAGTGTGGCCATAACTGAAGCGCTTCACCATTTAAGAAAGACTTAAATCTGAAGAAGATTTAGAGGACAGTTTAAAGGGTGTCGCATAAAATAAACCAAAAAGTTTGTATATTCCGACTTGGAGAAGATATGCACAAATAACCTGTATGGAGGGACTCTACTTCAAGTTTGGTGCATGGTGGTAGTTGGAATGAAAACGTAAAGGAAGTCTCTTGGGCAGGGGTGCCAAAATCAAGGTGATAGGAAGTTGCTTTTGAGTATTTTCACTTTCCGTTTTCACTTGTGCTCACAGAGGATAACTGCTGCGCTCCCCTGCTTTGACATGTCATCGTGCCCCTGTCCGAAGCAGAGCTCTAGGCTGGCAAGAGCCGCAGAGCAGATACATAAGGTGTTTTCAACGCGCTCTAATCAGGCACTACTTGGACGGGAAGGTAGCTTCAAGTGCGCGTTGTGTGTTGTGTTTAAGAAACTGGTTTTAAGAATTAGTTCAGAATACAAGGAATAAAGGTGATTCTTTTTAGCTATCATTTTTGGAGAGTAGGCATCTTCAGAATACTCGTGAATGTATTATAATTAGAGAGAAATAGCTGCCTCATCTTTTACTTCCAAACAAGTTAAACCTTCAACAAGTTGAGAAAGAAATACCTTTCTTAATTTAATTTTAAGGACTTTTTTCTCCCATCATTTCTTGTTATCTACTTATGTTAGCTTCTGCTCAATTTCTTTCTTATTTCTCCACTTAAATACTGCTTTGTTGTGTCATTTCATTTTTGACTTTTTGTTGTTCTGAGAAATCCCTTTTAAAGATCTTACCAGGATATTGGGACCAGCAGTTAGCATAATGACTATGTCGCTGGACTCCCCATGTAATTGACTGCGGTTCGTCCCGGACCCGGTGGCTTGAAACTCACGCCGGGCTCACGTGCATGTGTGCCCAAGACCCCCAGAGGAGAATAGAGGAGAAAGGACTGCGGCATGGCCATCCCCCCTGGGAGGTGATTTCTCGCTTTCTGTCTCTCTGTCTCTTTCTCTGTCTGTCTGGTGAACGCACACGCCCTATAGCAAAAAAAAAAACCAAACAAACAAACAAAAAAAAACTCTCCAAAAAAAAAATTTAAAAAGGGACCAACAGTTAGTGTAATGGCTATGTCGCTGGACTCCCACGTAGTCAACTGCGGTTCGCGTCCCGGACCCGGTGGCTTAAAACTCATGCCAGGCTTGTGTGTGCGTGCCCAAGATCCCAAGAGGAGAATGGAGAAGGGATTGCGCCGTGACCATCCCCCCGGGGGGGGGGGTGATTTCTCACTTTCTGTCTCTATGTCCCTCTTTATCTGGCAAGCGCACGCCCTGTAGCGAAAAAACCTCTCCCCCCCCCCCCCAAAAGAAAGATCTTCTTACCAGGATATTGAATATTTTTCATATTTCTCCTACATATTCTTATCAAAGAACAGTATCTTTACTGGAGTTTCTTTAATGTCTTTTTTCAAAAGCAAAAGACAAAAAAAGCCTGCTTTACCTTGTTGCTCTTTTGCAGTAAAATGTTAATTTTTTTTAAGCCTATAAGCCAAGGGTGAGAAATTCCTATTAAGTGCCATTAACTCAGGAAAAAAAATCTGTCAAGAGCTATTTGTGGGCTAAAATAATTAATTATTGGGACCAGCAGATAGCATAATGGTTGTCACTAGACTATTGCGTGGTGGACTGCAATTTGAGTCCCCAACCCGACAGCTTAAAACTCATGCTTAAAACTCACGCTGGGTATGTTTGCATGCAGAGATCCTAAGAGGAGAATGGAGATAAGGGATTGCTATGTGGCCATCCCCCGGGGTGATTTCTTGCTTTCTGTCTCTTTGACAAGCACACACCCTCTATAGCAAAAATCTCTAAAAAAAAAAACATAGTTAATTATTTTATTGAATGGCATGTAGTTGGAGAAGAAGGAAGATGATAGGAATAAGAGTAATTCATACTGAGCAGCTTGCTTGACTGTGCTTTTTGTTATTTTTCCCCTAATTTTTTAAATGTTTACTAATAGGACAATTTTTACAATGTGATTTTTCAACACATGAATACAATGTGTAATGATCAAATCATGTGTGTGTGTGACCTTGTCCCATAGAGGAATGCTTCCTCACTTCCCTTCTTTCTGTTTGTCTCTATCTCTGTAACAAGTGCACACGCCTTCTGGCAAATTAAAAAATAAGTTATTCTTGGAAACTATATTCGTTTTGTTTTTCAAATACAACCTAGTGTTCTGATCTAGGTTGATTCTATTTAGAACCCCCCAAAAAGCCAATGACAATATTTTTTATGACTAAACCCAGAACTACTAACAATGGGTAGTTTGATTTAAACATTAAATTAAGCTTAAAATGTAGGGCCTGCTGATTGGATTTAGTAACCCAGTCATCTCTTTGTGATTATATGGCCTTCTCCAAGGGTTGTAAACAACAAATCATATACTTTGTACCTTTTCTTTTTATTTTATTTTTATTCATTGTCATTATGTTATTTTTTTTTGAAGAGAGAGACAGAAAGAGAGAAGGAAAGTGAGAAAGCAAGCTGCCAGGTTTGAAATTTGAACCGTTGTCAGCCATGTGGGAGTCCACCTGCTGGCCCCACTTTGTGCCTTTTCTGAGCAATGTAACCTTCTAGAACCTAAAGGACCCTAAAGACAACAACATAGTGACCTAATTTTAGAATGAGATTATATTCTACCTTCAAAGTGTGGCAAGACATATAATATTGTCCAGAATCATTTATTTCTAACTACACTATTAGTAAAGCTTGCTCAGGTTTAGATCATTGGGAGGTGGTGTTTTCCTGTCTTCCAAAGAGCACACTATGTAGTTTTCCCATAGTGTACCAGGTTGCTAGAAGCTTAAGGAATCATAGTGTCTGTGTTGGTGATAGAGTTTGGAAGAGTCTTGGATACAGTCTGTTCTGACTCTTTTAGATTGAATTTCCAAGCTTGATCTTTTTCTTGAAGTGTTTCTACACATCGATCAATGAGAATAATTACTCAGCAAGGCTTATTGTGTAGCCTGACGTAGAAGCTCCCCTAAGATCTGGTTTGCCTCCCTCTGTCCTCCGGCAGTGTGTCTCTGCAGTACGTGACATGTGGCTGCGTGTCTTACTAAGGAAGCACTGGCATACTCAGCTCTATTGTACCATCTACTGTGTTTGTAAATGAGACTTCTTTAGGAGCGGAACCTTTTATGCTTTCTGCTTTGAAGAGAAAGGGAGAATTTTTCGTTAAAATTGTTGGTCTTTTGCTTGTTGTATTCTTTTTAGAAAGAAAGTTAAAAGGATATTGAATTGATGCTGAATTTCCAATTCCAGGTTCTAGAGCCATGTCACACCACACCCACTCTCAGTCTAGCTGTGGGCTAGTAAAAGACATTTAAAATTCATCTTTCCCCATGAGACTGACAGCAAGGATTCAGTGATTAGAAATACTACGTATTTTGTTCCACTGCCTTTCAGCGAATCAACATGCAAAGTTGAAATTTCTTGACCAGAATTTGGAAGATAATGATGTAATTCCCTGGGCCTTGATTCCAGAAGAAGGAGCTCTCCTCTCCGAATATGGGTTTACTAGTTGGTGGTAAATTCATGAGTCCCCAACTATTAGGCCTTTATGTCCAGATATTATCTTAATTTATGGAGTAAGGTCCCTGAGTTCTCCTCTTTCCTTCCACAGGGCAAGCAGGAGGACTTCAAGACGACAGTTCTGGAGGGTATGGAGACGGCCAAGCATCAGGTGAGGGTGGCATTAGATGCTTGCCACTTAGTAGCAAGAGCCGCCATATCAGGGATTGATGCTTGCAAGTGGTTTTGGCTTGGTACCCACATTTTAACCAGAAGCTCAGGGGAAATTTAGCCCATAGGACGTAGTAGTATAGGAGAGAGTTTAGCCAGAACAAAAGCAAGCAAAGCCTTTTGAAGTCCTCAGGCCGATCTCAGCCCTCCACTCTTCTTTGTGTTTTTGAGGAGATGGCGGGTAATTTTTTTCCCCAGCCCCCTTTACAGTAATAGTAAACATGATACAAAATGCAGATTTAGGAATCATGGGACCTTTAAAAAGAAGTATAGAAGGAAACACAGAAAAGACCAGCTATAAGCTCAAAAGTTTTAACAAAAAATAGGACAGATATTCTAGGACTAGTCAAAGGAATTGATGCAGGCAAGTGACATCTTTTTAGAAATGGTCGTTAACGGCTGTATGGGGTACACCTTCTAATTCACATTACATAGTTATCATATTGCCTTTAAACATTGCTTCTCATGTGAAAGTTACCTCTTAAAGTTTATTTTTGAAATGCTTTTCCTTTTCAGACCAGTGTTTAGGAACAAGTAAATGAGTTATAGAGACCAGCATCTGAAACAGTTAAGATGTTAAGATTTATTGCAGGAATACAAAGTAACATGACTGAATTTCATCCTTTGCCTCTTGCGAGATGTTTTTGTGTCTTCCAGGGCTCAGAACTGGGATATATGTGTATTTTGATAAAACTGAAGTAGGTATTACTTCACTTTTGGAGGTTGTTCCTTTTCAACTGTTGAATCTACTTTAAAATTATTTGTCTATTGCATTTTACATTCAGCAGGTCCAGGGTGTAGTTTACTCTCTTGGATCGAAGGTAGTTCAGCATTATTATAGCAGTTGGTAATGAGGAGATCCAGGATGCATCTAGGATGGATAACCTTCAGGAATGCTTTTCATCAAATGATGCACAATTAAATGTTCCATGGTACTTTTGAGGATCAGGGATCACTTTAGAGCTTTAATTTTGAAGGAAGAAATTAATTTTCTTATTGTTTTTATTTTTTTTTTGTAACTATTTGCTCTTTTGCTTAAGTGAACAATATAGGGTATCGCTTGAAAGTGAAAGCAGACTTCCATATCAAACTGGTATTGCTGTTATAGAGCATGAATGTCTTGTGCTTCTAGGAGTGGTGGTGACTGGTGTGAACCCTTCTCGATCTCTAGGTCTTTGACATGCATTTGTGAGATGATCAGTTGCAGTTAGGAACATGTGTTTATGGATGCTCAGGGTTCTTCTCTTAACAAGGCTCATGACTCTCATGGTCATCTTGGGTCCAAGATCATATCTTCACTTCTTAAGATCCACCTCGATTTCATGTATAATCCCAAGTCTTAGAGCTAGAAGGGAGCTGGAGGCCATCTTGTCTAGCTTGCTGCCTTCAGACAGGTAACATTGTGCCTCTCCTATTTATAGATTAGGTCCTGGAACCCAAAGAAATTAAATAACTTGACCAGCAATACACCAACAGCTGTGGAGCAGGAGCGAGAACCCAGAGGTGTTGCTGCTTAGTGCATAGGTTGTTCTTATACTTTAAGCATCATTTAAAATAGATGTGTACCTTAAAAGGAAAAGTCTCAAGTTTAGATGCTTTTTCTTTTTCTCTTCCCTCTCCCTATTCTCTATTCTTTTTGTTTTAAAACCATAGTAGGACTTGATAGGTGCATCTCTAGTTTATCAGTTTCAAATAGTCTTCTTTGAGTAGAACCCATCAGGCTTTTGTTTTCACTCTTCAGCTAGAAATCTAAAAGTTACTTTATAAAAAAACCTCAGAGGCACATAAATTCTCTTGGAGGCCTTCTTTATTAATGTTTATGTCTCTATTTCACCATACTGTATTCAAGATGCTACTACCTATATCTTCCCAGAGTTGGGGGAAATGATTTCTTGGAACTGAGGACCTAGAATCTTACTCACCTTCCTCCCCATTTCCTCTTTCTCTAGTTGACCTATCTGGAAAGGTATAAATTACTCCCTTGAATATTTAACTACTTTTACTTTCTTTTGGGAAAAATGTGAACCAGATCATTAGAAAGGGCAGTTCTGCATTGTCATGGCTGAATCCTGAACAGTAATGTAGAAACTTCCGTGTGAAATGGTGAATGGGAAAGAATTATATAGAGACAATATTGGTATGTAGGCAGCCTTGGAGCTTTTTAAAAATTTAGATAGCATTCTTGGGAACCAGCAGTTAGCGTAATGGCTATGTCGCTGGACTCCCACGTAGTCGACCGCGGTTCGTGTCCCGGACCTGGTGGCTTAAAACTCACACCGGGCGCGTGTGCGTGCGTGCCCAAGATCCCGAGAGGAGAATGGAGGAGAAGGGATTGCGGCGTGACCATCCCCCCTGGGGGGTGATTTCTCGCTTTCTGTCTCTATGTCTCTCTCTGTCTGTCTGGCGAGCACACGTGCCCTACAGTGAAAATCTCTCCAAAAAAAAAAAAAAATTTAGATAGCATTCTTGAAACATTCTAAATTTCCAGAATACCACATTCCATTAAGTACCCACAAACACCAGAACCATATTTCAGAGCCAAGTGTAAATACTTCTGAATTATATATACTATTGGTAATTCTTTCTAATAGGGGTATTACTGAAGTCGGCTGTAGTCTAAGGGAGATACTTAAGAGACTATCCAAAGTGACCTATCACTTCATTTTGGAAATATCCCAAGTATGTTTTGATTTAGTTTCTGAACAGGTTAGGTTCCAAATTAACAGGATTTTTTGTTTGTTTCTTTAAAAGTTGGCTTTTTAACCTGCAGGAGTTTTTGCTGATTATTTATATCTATATTTAAATATATCAATGTGAAATATATTGCCCGAGAGAGAAAGCAGCCCTCATTGGGGCATGTCCACACTATACTTCTTTTTCCCTCCATTTCTCCATCCTGTCAGGACTATGAACATGCACACACATGTATCTGTCATGTTTTCAAACTACTGGGGCTGAGATTTGAACCATGGTCAGCTACATGGGATTTGATTCCCTATGCACAGTGCCCAACTGCCGCGTTATAGGATTGGCCCACATTTTGATTTTGGTAATAATGGTTTCCATTCCTTGAAGTAAGTCTTTTTTCTTTAAATACCAAAAGTAGGGGGATAATTACTGGAGAGAACTTTTTTTTTTTTTTAAAAACTGATATTGGAGCATTAAGAATAACTAGTTTTGGGACCAACAGATGGAGTAATGGTTACATTGCTGGACTCCCATGTAGTTGACCATGGTTCGAGTCCCAGACCTGGCGGCTTAAAACTCATGCGTGCATGCATGCCCAAGATCCTGAGAGGAGAATGGCGGAGAAGAGATTGTAGCCATCCCTCCGCTGGGGGATGACTTCTCGCTTTCTGTCTCTGGAGAACACATGCACACTATAGCAGACATCTCTCTTAAAAACAAACAGACAAAACTAGTTTGTGTAGATGTTGTATAAAAGATATGGGGAAGGTTATTATTGTAAGCATACATTAATGTCACAACTTCCGGCTTTAATCGAATTCGTTTAAACTTTTTTTTTTGGAAGATATTTTTGCTATAGAGCGCGTGCACTTGCTGAAGAGACAGAGAGATAAAAAACAAGAAATCACCCCTCCCCCCACCCCAGGAGGGAAGGCCACACGGCAGTTCTTTCTGCTCCGTTCTTCTCTCGGGATTTTGGACTTGCATGCTCATGCACCCCGCATGAGTTTTAAGCTGCTGAGGCTGGGACTCAAACCGTGGTCTACTCTATGGTAGTCCAGCAACGTGTAACCATTATGCCATCTACTGATTCCAGATTCATTTAAGTTTTTAACATTTGGTTTAGAGATACTTGGAGAGTGCCACATGACTTTTGTAAATAGCATTACTTAATTGTTAACATATTTTCAAAATTTCCGGAGTTAGCCAGCTGTATGAGAGTGGTTTTTGATAAGAATACTCACAATACGGAATCAAATATAATGCAAAATTGAGGGTTTTTTTTTTCTGTATGTTTCTCTAGCTGTGTTGACAAATAGTATTTTGAAGTGGGATAGACTTTTCAATGACCATTGATTAAACATATTGAAGATAATACAGCTAAGAAAGGAAATGCCTATTTAGTCAGGGAGAGTGGAATTTAATATGTTAACAGTGTACACTCATGATATACACAAAGAAGTAACTTCTTAAGAGAGATTTGGCTCTTTGGCCAGCTCCATAGATTGGTAGTTAAGGGATCTGGACCTCACATGGCTGACTATGATTTGAATCCTGGCCCTGGTGGCTTGAAAAAATGCCAGGTCTGTGTGCATGCGTGCCTGAAATCCTGACAGGATGGAGAAATGGGGAAGGGATTGTGGTGTGACCGTACCCCGTTGAGGGGTGCTTTTTCTTTCTCCCTCTGTCCCTCTCTGGTGAGTGAATACACCCTATGGCAATTAAAATGAGATTTGATTCAGACACTCAAGATTAAGTGTAGATGATAATGCTTCTTATTTAATATGAGATATTTTCAGTCTTAGTTTTTTTACTTGTTTTTTTTATTTGGGGGCAGGGGTTTGGAGACATCAAAACCGTATAGTTTTAGAAAGTTTTACATTACTGAAATAATCTGTACCTTGATAGCCAGCATTTCTTCCTTTCTCACCTTGACTTTATGCTCTTTCTGCAACAGTGCAGCTCTCACTTTATTTTTTCCCTAAGAAATAATTATCCTGACAGTCTTTTTATTTTAAATAATTATTAATTTAATTTATTACTATTTTTATTTTATTTGCTGTAGAGCATGTGTGTTCTCGAGAGAGAGAGAGGGAGAGAGAAAAACAAGACAGGAGAGAGGGAGAGTGAGAAAGCAAACCACTAGGTCCGAGACACGAACCATGTTCAACCACGTGGGAGTCCAGTGCATTAACCACCATGCCACCTGCTGGCCCCTATCCTAATGGTCTTAAATTTTCGGTTGAGATTAATTAAATGAAGATAGGTAATTTGATTCAATAATGTGAAACACAGTATTTATGCCCTTATGCCTTGATTATTCAGTGAAGAGTAGCCTTTCTCCTTGTCTTTAAGAACAGTGATTCTGGGACCAGCAGTTAGCGTAATGGCTATGTCACTGGATCCCCATGTAGTTGACTGTGGTTCAAGTCCCGGACCCAGCGGCTTAAACTCACGCCAGGGGCACACGTGCGTGCGTGCCCGCCCAAGATCCCGAGAGGAGAATGGAGGAGAAGGGATTGCAGCGTGGCCATCCCCCCTGGGGGGTGATTTCTTGCTTTCTGTCTCTTTGTCTCTCTCTGTCTTTTTGGCGAGCTCATGTGCCCTATAGTAAAGGAACAAAAAAAAAACACCTCTCCCTAAAAAAGAAAAAAAAAAAAGAACAGTGATTCTGAGTGTGTAGCCCACGTTAGCATTAGGCTTTTTTGCTTCACCTCTTGTTAACTGTTGTTTTTTTTAGATAGTGTTTGCCAGTTGTATGTCTTTGTGGAAACAGACCCCTGAAAGTTTTTCAGGCTTTACTTTACTCACCTTATTCTTTTTATTTTCCTAATCTTACTAATACCTTTTAAAATGTTTTCTTTTATTGTCCTTGCTTCCAACTTTTTGTTTTATGTGTTTTAGAATGATTAAACATGGATATCTGCTGCCTATTTTGTTACTTCCATATAATTACTAAAATAGTATTGGATTTTGAAACCTTTTAAATTATATCTTGATATTTTTATAAGCTGGTGGTTAAGTACATTTTTATAAGATAGTGAATGTTAGATAAGCCAAGTACAGTATATGTAACTGTATTTCTAGGAACACCTTATAAAGATGTTCATAACCACTGGTTTTTAAAAATACCAATTTTAAAAGTTTTGAGGGGCCAGCAGATGGCAGAATGGTTATGTCACTGGACTCCCATGTAGCCGACCATGGTTCAGGTCCTAGACCTGGTAGCTTAAACTCATGGCATGTGTGCTTGTATGCCCAAAATTCCAAAAGGAGAATGGAAGAAAGGGAATTGTGGTGTGGCCATCCTCCCTGGTGGGTGATTTCTCATTTTCTGTCTGTCTATCTCTGTTTCTCTGGCGAGCACATGCACTCTATAGCAAAAATCTCTCAAGTTATGAAATAACTTATTTATTTGTAGTATGCAGTATATGTGTACATTATTTGGTGTATGTAGTAACATTTTACTTACAGTATTTAGTAAAGCATTTCTAATGTTTCTGTCAAGAAAGGTAATTTCCTTTGTTTAATTTATCTCATTGCCAGCAGTGATTTTAGGAGAGCTGTTATGCCGTTGGTTCTGTGGGATCCTTTATTTTGATAGCCGATTACTGTGCCTCAGAATCGTCTCTCTATTCCATGCTCTAATTCTAAAAGAAGTCATGTGATTGTGTTTCTCACTGATAGCTTCTTTTGCTTTCCTGTTAGTGTACTTCCCTGTATTTTGGTTCTTTAGTTTTAAATTTTATTGTACCCTGTCAATGTGTTAATTAGAATATTATCCAATATTGTAAGTTATTTTATGGATGAAGAAATATTCTGAATGTTCTCTTATGTCTTATAAGGTATATTGTTTCACTAATTAGTAAACTAACTTGGGAGTGTTAATCTCTAAATAGTGGTTAATTTCTAAGGAAGTTTATCTTTGAGACAATTTGAAAGTTGTTTTTAAAAAGATGAGATTTGCGAATGAGGCAAAATTTTACAGAGCTCGTTAGGCAAAAAAGAAATGTAAGACATCACCGCCGACCCTCATTCCGTACTCACTCGCACTTTCCTAGAAGTCCTCTGCTTTCTTTGCTAGGTGTGGAGGGTGCAGCTTTCCAGAGCAGACTTCCTCATGACCGGATGACTTCTCAAGAAGCAGCCTGTTTCCCAGATATTATCAGTGGGCCACAGCAGACGCAGAAGGTTTTTCTGTTTATTAGGAACCGCACAGTAAGTTTCTTTTCACCTGGATAATTTCTTTTAAAAAACGCTTGTAAGTTTTATGAAGAACATAGGGGGAGGGGCCAGCAGATCGTGTGGTGGTTAAGGCACACATGGTGGACTGTAGTTTGAGTCCTGGACCTGGACTCACTCTCCCTCTCTGTCTTGCTCTGGTAAAATTGAAGAATAATAAATAAAATTAAGAAAATAATTCTAAAAATATTTGTTTTAAAACATAGAGGAAAATTTCAGGGAAGAAGGATTTAAGAATTAACTGTAATTATTATCCAGAGATAACAATTGTTAAAAATTAGTTGTTCGGGGGCCAGCAGGTGGCATGGTGGTTAAAGTGCTGAACACCACCCAGATAGTCAGCTGTGATTCAAATCTCGGACCTAGTGACTTGCTGTCTCACTTTCTCTATCTCTCTCTGCCTCTTTGTCTTTCTCTAGTCAAATTAAAATAATAATAAATAAAATAAAAAAAAATTAGTTGTTGGGGCAGCCAGTGGCCCAGTGGTTAAGGCGGTTGGATCCCACATGGCTAACTGCACAGCTGAGTCCCTAACAGGGCAGCTTGAAAACAGTCAGGGCCTGTGTGTGTGCCCAAAATTCTAAAAGGAGGAAGGAATGGAGAAGGGACTGCAGTGTAATTACTCCCATGGAGTACTTTCTCACCCTACGGCGTCTCCTCCATGGACTCTCTGGCAGTCGATCAGTTAATCAATTTTTAAAAAATAGTTGTTTTTTCGGGACCAGCAATTAGCGTAATGACTATGTTGCTGGACTCCCACGTAGTCGACCGCAGTTTGCGTCCCGGACCTGGTGGCTTAAACTCAAGCCGGGCGCGTGTGCGTGCATGCCCAAGATCCTGAGAGGAGAATGGAGGAGAAGGGATTGCGGCGTGGCCATCCCCCCTGGGGGGTGATTTCTCACTTTCTGTCTCTCTGTCTCTTTCTCTTTGTCTGGCGAGGGCACGCGGCCTATAGCAAAAACCTCCCCCCCCAAAAAAAAAGTTGTTTTTCCTTCAGGCATTTTAGAGAATGTATATGTAATTTTTATTTTCACAGATATTAAGATCCTACCTGCATGCGTTCTTTTGTACCCTTTTCAGTTTGTTTATTCCTCCAGTAAGTGAGAGAGAGAAAGAGAAAACAAGACAGACAGCTCCCCAACAAGGTCTTGGCATCATGACCCATTCCCAGCTTCAGCCAGCCCCTGGATCATGGGTATGTGTGCATCCAGCATACTCAGGATGTGAACCCAGTTGTGAACCCGGACCTGTCTGTGGGTCAGCTTCACAGAGCCATGTGTTACACTGTTGTGCCATCGGTTGGCCTCTGGATCGTTTCATACCTCATAAGTTCACATTTAAGAATCCTTGTTTAAAGTTGTTTTCAATTGCCAGAGGGCACATGTGCTCATCAGAGAGAGTGGAGGGGAATATGCCTGGTATGGCGTGGTGATACCTCAGTCCCTTCTCCTCCGTATCTCATATTTATCCCAGCGGGATTTTGGCATATACATGTTCCTTTGCGCTTTTCAAGCTGCCAGGCTAAGATTGGAACTGTGCGATTGGTCATGTGGGATCCTGCTGGTCCCTCACTTACCCTGTTCTGCTCGTCTGGTTCAGTCTTCTACTCTGGCCGAATGACTGTCTTCAGTGTCCGTGTAATATCTTGTGTGGGGCCAGCAGGTAGCATGTGTTTAAGGCACTGTACTCTGACATAGTCGACCATCATTTTGAGTCCCAGACCTGGTGGCTTGCATTCTCACTTTCTTTTTCTTTCTTTTTTGTTTTAGAAGAGAGATTTTTGCTATAGGGCGTGTGCACTTGCCGAAGAGGTAAAGAGTCAGAGAGGCAGAAAGTGAGAAATCATCCCCCAGGGGGGATGGCAACATCACAGTCCCTTCTCCTCCATTCTCCTCTCAGGATTTTGGGCACACACGCACATGTGCCCAGTGTGAGTTTCAAGTCACTAGGTCTGGGACTTGAACCATGGTCAACTACGTGGGAGTCCAGCGACGTAACCAGTATGACATCTGCTCGACCCCTCTTACTTTCCATTTCTCCCTCTCTGTCCTTTCCTGATCAAATTAAAATAATAATTAATAATAATAAAATAAGTAATAATTAAAAAAAATATGTTGTCTGACAGTTGGGTCCTAATTGAATTGTTAGACTTTAAAGATTCATTTTCGCCTTAGTATACATTCTTGACTCTGTCTCTGGCTCTTACTTCCTTACGATAGAAATCTAGAAGGAAAACAGCCCTGTCAATGAAGAGGAATATTTTTCATTTTTTTCTTTTTAATTTGCCAGAGGGCAAACTAGAGAGAGAAAAAACGCAAGTGAGAAAGTCTCTAGCGTGGGGCATGTCACACTGCAGTTCCTTCCCCTCCACCTCTCCCTTCTCTTAGGATTTTGGGAATGCATGCAAATGCATCTGGTGTGCTTTTTCAAGCCCTCAGTTTCAGGACTCGAGCCACAGTCGGCCACGTGGGGTCCAGCTGTCTTCACCACCACACTACGGGCGGTCCCAAACGTGAACACTTTGTAAGTTTTGAACAAGCCTCCGCTGCCCTACCCTATCTTTATTAAAGCAGTGCTATTCTCTATGACTATAACAGACTCAAGCCATCTAGTTTCCATTTTTTTAAATTACTGAGACTTCTCTTGCACATTTATTAGTCATTTGTATTTCTTCTGTGAATGTTTTTTATTTCTTTTATTCATCAGAAATGTTTTAGCTACAGAGTAGAGGAGGGCAAGATGCTGTGCAGAACATAGTTCATTCTAGGGTGATAACAAAGTAGAACTTGACACTGATTTCAGCTATGTGGAATATAGCTCAGATGTCACTTAGCATGTTTGCTTTTTAGCCAACACTAACTTAAAAAATTAGTTTCTGTTCATTATTTTATTCATGATAGCAAACATCATGTCATACTTCGCTTTTCCCAGCCCTCCAGCTCCTCAGGATTCCGGGCACTTGTCCATGTACCTGGCATATTTTCTGATCCACCAGGAAGCTGAACCTGTGGTTGGCCATATGGTCTATATCGCAGTTCAGGTTATTACTTACGGTGTCACCAGACTGAGCCTACCACTAACTATTTTTAATTTTGATTGTTAGATTTAAGAGCCATTGCCAACTTTGGATTGTTAAATGTCATTTAATGAGAGTGGTTGGTAGGTTATACAGGGTTTTTGTAATACAGAAAAGACAGTGAAGAAAAGAGGGTAAATTTTTTTGAGAGAGACTTTTGCTATAGGGTGCATACATTGCCAGAGAGATTGAGAGAGACAGAAGGCAAGAAATTGCCCCCCAGGAGGAATGGCCACTCCACAATCCCGTCTCTTCTTGGAATTTTGGGCACACACGTACATGCGCCCAGTGTGAGTTTTAGGCTGCCAGGTCTGGGGCTTGAACCTTGTTCAACTATGTGGGAGTCCAGCGATGTAACAGTTATGCCATCTGCTAAGCCCCGACCTAGGGAGGGTGAATTTTTTTTGCCACATGAAAATTTGGGGTTTATTAATCCTTTCCTGAAAAATCCATACAGTCCCCGCAGATAGTCACTGCAGAATCTTTCCTCTTCTGACTCTCTGTCAGCACCAACATTGGCTTTTGCAGTCCCCTTGACTTTATTCATTCTGCTCTTGCGTTCCTCTCGTTTTAGAGGCCACGTCTTGCAAGCCTGTGTTTGGGTTCATTTTTCTTTGCATAATCTAAAGAATCATAAATCATACCAGTGCCAATTGTCTTGCCATCACCAGAATGTGTTCTGAACCCAGACACAAAGATGCCATCTGGTGTGGTCCTGTACATCTTCACTAGTTTTTCCCATATTTCTGTCTTAGGAACTGTTGCCTTCCTGGGGTGAAGGGCATCAATGACCCTTTGTTTCCTATGAAGTAGTCAACTGGTTGTGAATTTTCTGGTATGGATAGCTACTGTGTCATTCATGATGCTGGTTTATGCTCAGACAGCCAGGAAGGAAAAGAGCAAGAGGTTGAATTTTTAAAAAAGCAAATGGAAAATACTTTGTGTACCTGAGGCTGATTTGTCTTAAAATTTAATCAAATTCTGTGTGTAGCTCATTAACATGTAACCTAATGAATTTTTAAACAATTTTGCAAGAGGGGACAAGCAGATGGCATAATGGCTACGTTGCTAGATTCCCATGTAGTTGACTGGGGTTTGGCTTAAACTCAAGCCAGGCGCATGTGTGCGTGCCCAAGATCCTGAGAGGAGAATGGAGGAAAAAGGATTGCGGTGTGGCCTTCCTCCCTGCGGGGGGTGATTTCTTGCTTTCTGTCTCTCTGTCTTTCTGGTGAGTGCACGTGCCCTATTGGGAAAAAAAAAATTTTTTTTGCAAGAAGGCAGTGTGTACTCACTGTGGGGTGGGGGGAGAGAAAGTAATAAAGCGATAAGCAGCTTCCATGGGGAGGTGTCATGCCCCAGTGCCTTCTCTTCCATCTCTTCCTCCTTGGGACTTTGCATACATGCACACACACACGTGTTCAAAGCTGCAGGCTCTGAGATTTGAACTGTTTAGTCAGCCTTATAGAATCCAGCCACCCAAACCACCATACCATGGGCTGGCCCTTAATGGATTTTTTTTTAAAAGCCTCCCCCCCCCCCCTTGAGTGAGGAAGAGACATATTAGAAGAGAGTACACTCCCAACAGAGTCTTAAAGCTACGGTCCACCTCCAGCTTCAGCCAGCATCAGATCATGGGCATACATGTGCCTAACAATAAGAGGATTTTTTATAATAAATTTTTATTTGAAGGGTATTTTCCCTTCTCACTTGAATTTAAATGATGGATTTAAGATGATCTTTAAGTACTGATTGACTTCCTATGACCAAAGTCCAGATTTGGGGAAAGGTTGAACTTTGTTAGAGTTGTGATCTCTGCCTGTGAAACAGGAATCATTCTCTCCTGCGAGAACCATCTCAGTTCTCTTCTCTTAAACCACATCTTTTGTTTCCGTGTGTGAGTGAGTGTGTGTGTGTGTGTGTGTGTGTGTGTGTGTGTTTGTGTTTGATACAGTGCGCACGTTCTCATGGGGAGCCTTGGGGGGATGAGAAATCAGCCCCTGGGAGGATGGTGGCCATGTTGTAGTCCCTTCTCCTCTCAGGACTTTGAGCCCACACACACATATGCCTGGCCTAGATGATTTTCAAGCCAATGGGTCTGGCGCTCAAGCCACAGAGTGGTCCCTGTGGAATCCAGCTGCCTCAACCTCTACGCTGCCTGTGGCCCTCGTTTCCAGATTTTAAATCTACAACTGCAGGATTTTCAAATTAGAGCCTGTGACCTAAACTTTATTTATAGGATAAAAGGTAGACGACTTGTGTTGAGGGGTGAGGAGCTTGGCCCATTGTGTACTCAAGGAATTCCATTTTTCCTTGGCAGTGGTCACAAAGAAAAGTGATGTACCCTATGTGAATTTGGTCATGTTCCTTCGTAATTTGGTTTATTTACACATAAATTAACTTGTTTTTGTTTCAAACTTGTATAATAAGCAGTCTTTGTTAAATTCTACAATAGCTAAGACTTAAACATGGTGCTATTAGGTTGATCTTGGATTTTGCCAGTAAATATTCACTTTGAAGGTAATTCATACTAGAATCATTAATTGTACCTTAATTTTTTTTTTATTTTTCATCTTACTACTTTTTCAGCAACACACAAATTGACTACTCCTTTGGTTTCAGTAACAGCATTCTGATTTTCTCCTGCCTCCAGGCTGTTGTCTTCTCTAACTACTTTGTAGACTTAACCTTTACAACTGGCCAATGTGTGAAGTATTTGGGAATTTCTCCAGGTCCTCTTCTCTCTTCCCTGTTTTTTCCCTAGGAGTCGTCTTCTGCACATTTAGCTTCGCGCATCACCCCCCAAGCAGATGACTCCAGACTTCACCTCTCATGAGCTCCACGTGATACGTCCAAGCCTCCTAGTTTCTGTCTCTTCTTAATTGTCTTATAACTATATTCATTATCCTATTTTTTCTTTCAATGGCCCCATACCAAGCATTTTCTCCTCTTAACTATCTTGTAACTACATTCATTATCCTATTTTTTCTTTAAATGGCCCCATACCAAGTCATTTAGTTGTACAAACTACACCGAGAAGTTATCCTTAACAACTTCCTTCTCCCTATCCTCTGCATATCTAATTGATCATTAAGTTTTGTGAGTTGTATCTACTTAGTATCTCTGAATTCATGTGACCCAGGCTAAATCCTAGTTTCTCCCTCTAGCTTTGACCTTGGCAAGTTTCTAGATATTTTTGGTTTTTAGGCTAAATATCCTAAAAAGGAATATTCTTGGGGTCAACATGTGGCATGTTGGTTGAAGTAGTGGACTCCCACATGGCTGACCATGGTTTGAGTCCCGGACCTGGCGGCTTGCTTTCGCGCTTTCTGTTTTTTTCTTTGTCTCTTGCTGGTCAAAATTAAAGAAATAGTAATAATAAATAAATAATTCTTTTAAAAAGAATATTCTTTAATAATTCAGTCATTTAAGGCTAGCAGGTGGCATGGTGGTTGGGGCACTGGACTGTCACATGGCTGACCATGTTTTGAGTCCTGGACCTGGCGGCTTGCTTTCTCACTTTTCCTTTCTCTCTCTCTCTGGTGTGTGCATGTTCCCTATAGCAAATTAAATAACAATAATAATTCTAAATAAAATTAAATATATCTCTTTAAAAATTCAGTCATTAGACACAGCTATTTATTTAACCAGGGTTTTTTTCTTTTTTTTCCGAGAGATTTTTTTCTATAAGGTATGTGCGTTCACCAAAGAGACAGAGGCAGAGAGACAGAAGGCAGGAAATCACTCTTCAGGGGAGATGGCCATGCTGCAGTCCTTTCGCCTTTATTCTCCTCTTGGGATCTTGGGCATGCACATACACGTACCTGGCATGAGTTTTAAGCCACCAGGTCCAGGACTCGAACTGCAGTTGACCATATGGGAGTCCAGTGTTGTAACCATTATCCCGTCTCTGCTGGTTCCTTATCAGTTTCTATGTAATATAATTCTCAGTTTCAATGAAAGGAAAACCCATGTTTGAGGCATTAAAATTAAAATGATTTTTTTTTCTTTAAATTTTTTTATAGGTACCTATACTTGCCAAAGAGACAGGCAGAGAGGGGGAAAGTGAGCAATCACCCTTCCAGGGGGATGACACACAATCCCCTTTCCTCCATTCTTCTTGGGATTTGGGGCATGCATGCACTTGCGCCCAGTTTGATTTGCAGGTCTCCAGGTTCGGGATTGGAACTGTGTGGTGGGCCATGTGAGATCCAGCACCTTAACCTCCACAACACCTGCTGGCCCAATAAGATGATTTTAAAGTTAGCCAAATGCCATGTCTATTTGTACGTAATATGATTTATGCTTTTTAAATACAGTTGCAGTTGTGGTTGGATAATCCAAAGATTCAGCTGACATTTGAGGCTACTCTCCAACAGTTAGAAGCGCCTTATAACAGTAAGTAGTCTGTTTAGTAGAACTAGTTTTGGAGGGTGTAGATTGTGAATATTGATTATTTCTTTCTAGGAGCTTTATGGTTCCTTGATAGTTAAGGTTTTCATTCATAATTCCATTTTATTTCACCTTATGCTGTTAGAAAAATGAACCTTTTAGGAAGGTTTTTCTTTTCCATGTTTTTGTTTCCTGGTCTTTACATTATGCTGACCTGAGTTCAATGGATCGCTAAATTGTTTTCCTAGACCTTGTCAGCTTTGATCTGTAGAATACTTTGTTGGTGCTTGGTTGGTGGGCTATCCTTTTTAATTAATTTCTTCCATGAGGGAGCAAGAGAGAGATACAGGCAGTCCCGTCCCCCTGCCCCCCACCACACACCTGCAGCAGGGCCTGCATGCTGCTCTCTACCCCCATCCTCATTCAGCCCACATCATGGGTGTGCGTGCGCGCTCAGTGAGGTCCTGGGCTGCGGGCCCAGGTGGGTTACTGCTATGCCATTGCCTGGCCCATTCTGCAGGCCGCCGTGTTCCCACTTGCCACCAACAAATGCTCGCTTTGCCGAAGTAAATGAGTGGCATAACGCTGATACCAAGGTTTGCTTTGCCCTCCATTTCATGTGTAGTGGAGTACCATTAGAAATTCCATATTATGTGATGGTGAATTTTGGGCAGTCCCACAGACTAATAGTTCCTAAGAATCTCTTTTCTAAAGAAGTCACATGACCTGAAGGCTTTGGAAAAGATGTATAGACTGACTGACCATCATGAGGAAGAAATAGAAGAAGTTTCTGTTCAGACTATTGAGAATATAAACACTTTTTACTTTATTTGTTCTGTAGGTGATACTGTTCTTGTCCACCGAGTTCACAGTTACTTAGAGCGTCATGGTCTTATCAACTTTGGCATCTATAAGAGGATAAAACCCCTACCAAGTAAGGACCTGCTAAGCCAGTGAATTGTGTGGTTTTAGGTTATGCTTCTGTGGCTGCATTTTATGTCCATTAGTATTTTATTTGATTTGTAAATCTATATTTAGAGTAAAATGTTCCAAGTTTATCATATAAGTCAAGTTTAAATGAAATCTCTTAAGTGTTGATTTCCCTTCATTTCTGTTTTGACAGATTCTTAGGGAGATAGACCAAATTTCCAATTTAAACAAAAAGTAGCATCTAAAATAAAAATTTGTTAAAAAGGAAAGAAGTTGGGGCCAGCAGGTTGCATAGTGGTTACAGTGCTGGACTCCCATATTGTTGGCTGCAGTTCGAGTCTTGGCCCTACAACTTGAAATCACTGTGGGCATATGCAGGTATGCATGCCCAAAATCCCAGGAGGAAATGGAGAAGGGATGGTGGCGTGGCCATGCCCTAGGGATGATTTCCCACTTTCCCTCTCACATCTCTTTCTCTCTGGTGAGCACATAGCCTTATGGCAAAAACCTTAAACAAATAAATAAATAAAAGAGAGCTGTCATTTTTTTCGAGCAAGATGTTTATGGTTTTTTCCCTACTAGTTCTTTCCTTTCTTTTCCTTTTTTTATTACACCAGAGGGCACATAATCACAACAAGAGAGCAAGCTCACAGGTGTACACGTGCATCCCCCAGTGGGACCTGGTTATACTAAAATAAATTTCCCTCCAGTGTTTCATCTCTTCACAATCCTGGCCTTTTATGCACCTGGCACATAAGCTCCTGGGGACAGGACTCCAACCGATTGGCACGTGCGATCTGGCTCCCTCTGCATAGCACTGGTTCTTAACACTGCTAATGGGTGTTGCTTTAAAACAAACAAAATAACTTTTTGCCCATCTCATGGTATTTGTCTTCCAGGAATCCAGGGAGATAGGATATTTTGGGAATCAGTACATTTATTTTTGATGCCCTAATTTTTCAAAAAGGGATACTAACTTAACTTCAGAAGGAGAGCTTAAAGGAAATGGCTTATACCCAGTATAAGTCCTGGTATAATCATGAGGTCAGTAAAGCACAGTATTTATAAAAAAATTAAGAATCACAAGTAGTGAAACACAACAATCAGGGAGACTGAGAAAGTAAATCTTAAGATAGGGGCTTTGATTTTTTTTTAAATGTTCAACATTGGTTTATGTTTCAAGTATTTGTTACTTTGTTTTCATATTTTGAAAATAACTGTCTAACTTGTTTGTTTTGTTCTGAACATGACAGGTTCAGAACCAAGAGAGTTTCATGAGGAAAAAAATGTATAAGTAGAAACTCTTAAGCCTACCACAGAATATTCTCATTTTTGTTCATTTTTTGCTTTTAGCTAAAAAGACAGGAAAGGTAATTATTATAGGCTCTGGGGTCTCCGGCTTGGCAGCAGCTCGACAGTTACAAAGTTTTGGAATGGATGTCACCCTTCTGGAAGCCAGGGTAAGAACTTCATTTTGTGTTTATAAACCTGACCTAATGGAAGTATGCTAGGAAATGATCTGTTGGAAATGAGGTAATCATTCAGTTTTATCTACGCTAATACTCAGGGTATTTTGGTTCATGCTATTTATATTGGATAAAGCATTCTCAAAAGTAAAGCTTTGAAAAGTGCGCGGTGAATTTAATTATATATTTATTTTAATTTGCCTGAGGGTATGTATGCTCGCTGGAGTCAGAGGGGTAGGAGGGTAGGCAACCAACCCCCATGGGGGATGACCACACCATAATCCTTTCTCCTCCTTTCTCCTCCTTTCTCCTCCACTCTCTTTGGATTTTGGGCACACATGCATAAACGCCTGGTATGTTTCTTAAGCCGCCAGGCCTGGACTCAGACTGCACAGTTGGCCATGTGAGATCCAATTGCTGGTTGACCCCTCTGAGTATTTAGTTTGTAAGTGATCCATATATTCTTTTTCTTTTGCTTTTTTTAAAATGCCAGACAGCACATGTGCATACACAAAGCGATAGCACACGTGCGTGCACACACACCTCCTGCCATCAGGGTCTGGTCACGCTGCAATTATTATTTTCCTTTCTGTCAGACTTGCAGGTGTGTGCACATGTGTGCCCAGAGTTTTTCAAGCTGCTGGGGCCAGGACTTGAACCCTGGTCAGCTGTGTGGGAGCTGACCTTCTCTGTGTAGTGTTTAATAGCTGCATTGAGCTTGTTGTATTTTTTGTTTTGGCACATGTGCTTGCCAGCAAGAGAGGGAGAGTGAGAAATCACCCCCAGCGGGGATGGCCACACCACAATCCTTTCTCCTCCATTTTCCTCTCAGGATTTTGGACACACATGCACGTGTGCCCATGTGGTTTTTAAGCGCTGAGTCCTGGATGCAAACCAAGAATCACGCTGTTGGCCATGTGAGAGCCAGCACCGTTAATCATGCTACCTGCTGACCTCATGTATGTATCCTTCATGGCTATTTTCATGTCAGTGTTTCTTGCAGTTAACTCTTAACTTGGGGCCTTGATGCCTTTGTTGGAGAGAGTTACTTCAGTAGTGGGTCAGAGTGTATAAATCCATTTGATAGTCAAAGAAGAGAGTCCACTTTTCAGGCAGGAGCCACCTTTTAGAGCTTTTAGAAGCTGAGTTGTTGGTTCCTTTATGAGTCCTGGAGAGACAAATGGAAGCTAGAGGAGGAAAGAGATGATGGCTTAGAGTAGAAAAAAGAACATCACCTCAGGATGGTATTACTCAAATGATTTTCATGAATTTTTAAAATTTAATTATCTTCTAGTGGCTTAAAGGCCTTCCTGGACTTCCACCATTTTAAAAAACACTACCCAGGTGACCTAAATAATCAAATTTTATTTAAAAAATTCTCAAAATGTTATGTACCGTACAATCCAAATTGCTTTTTGTAAGCTGCTGATTTTTAATATTAATTAAATTATTTTTAATTAAGAGTATGGGGTGAGGCCCATGGATGGTACAGTGCTTAAGGTGTCGGCCACTTTTCAAGTCCCAGACCCTGTGGCTTAAAACTCGACGCCGGCCATGTGTGTGTGTGTGCCCCAAATCCCAAGATGAGAATGGAAGAAAAGGATTGTGGTGTGGCCCCCTCCCTGGGGGTGATTTCTTACTTTCTGTCTCTGTCTCTCTGATGAGTGCATGTGCCATATAGCAAAAACCTCTCAAAAAAAAATAGAGTATAGGGAAATCATAATTAAATATTTTCCTGATATAGTCTGCTCTAAATATATTAATTAATTAATTTGGAAAATATTTGTGAGCCCTCTGTGCACTAAGAATGTGGTAGAAAATAATAGGACCATTACCATCCTTACCTGTGCAGAGCTTATAATCTAGTGTACAGGTTTTTGGGGTGTTTTGCCTTTTTCTGTGTATCTCCTTTGGAGATTAGAGTGTTTACTCTCATTATTATTTATGAGCATTTACCCTGGTGCAAGCCCAATGAAGTTAGAATTCTGCACTGTGTGTCGAATCCACAGCCCAGTCAGCCTCAAACATCCACATGAGTGCCCACGGTTCGATGGGCTGGAGGAAGGGGGTCACAGTCTGACCAGACCCTCTGGGGTGGTCCTCTCTTTTGCTCTCCCCCAATATCATGTGTGTGCACATGCACTCTATCATAAATAAAGGGGAAAAATTCAAAATGATCACTGCAGCTCAAATAGCCCCATACTTGAACATTCTTAGTGAGCAGAGAGAAGCTTGGGCTTATTTAGGATGATCATTGTCATCAGCAGCTTGAGTTCAGTAGACAGCCCGGGCATAGGCCTGCATTCAGGAACCATTTGTCAGTGAAAACATCGATCACATTATTCCCAGGTGACTTTCGAAGTTGAGGAGCAAGAGTCAGATTACGGTGACAGAATGTTAGATTTAGGGGCCAGCAAGTGGCGAAGTGGTTAAGTTGCTGGACCACCCACACATTCGACTATGGTTCAAGTCCTGAACCCAGCAGTTTGAAAATCTGGGTACACATGCCCAAAATCTGAAGAAGAGAATAGAGGAAGAGGGATTGCGTGACCATCCTTCTTGGGTGGTGATTTCTAGCATTCTGTCTCTGTCTCTCAGGAGAGCACACATGCCCTATAGCAAAAATTCTCTAAAAGAGAGAATAATTGGATTTAGTGTTGGAGTGTGTGAACGAATATTTCCTATGCCCTTGCCCACCCTTTGCATTAGGAGACATTATAGACAGTTGGGTAGACAGGTACGACCTGCCAAGTGGCTTCATATCACATCTTTTAGTTCTATACCTCTTATATGTTGCTGATGACCAAATTCCATGGAACTCTTATGTTCACAGTACTAATGAATGTACTCTAAACTGCACCTTTCTTTCTAAATTATAAAATACAGGTGAGGGAACCAGCAGTTAGCATAATGGCTATGTCGCTGGACTCCCACGTAGTCGACCACGTCCTGGACCTGGTGGCTTAAAACTCACGCCGGGCGCGTGTGCGTGCGTGCCCAAGATCCCGAGAGGAGAATGGAGAAGGGATTGCGGCGTGACCATCCCCCCTGGGGGGTGATTTCTCGCTTTCTGTCTCTATGTCTGTCTCTGTCTGGCGAACGCATGCGCCCTATAGCAAAAAAAACACCTCTCCAAAATGCAGGTGATACAATGTCAGGTTATTGTGGTTAAAGTAGAATTAATGATTTGAGCCATTTTATTTCTGAAAAAAACAGGATCGTGTGGGTGGACGAGTTGCTACATTTCGCAAAGGAAATTATGTAGCTGATCTTGGAGCCATGGTAGTAACAGGACTTGGTAAGTGTAATTCTTAATTCTTAAGACTTTTTTAAAAAGTTTGTTTCCTTCCTTCCCTCTTTTCTCCCTTTTTCTCTCCCTTTACTGCAGGGCACATGTGCTCTATGGAAAGAGGTAGAGAGGGAGGGAACGTGAGAGCACCCCCAGGGTGATGGCCACAGCGCACTTTCTTCTCCTCTCAGAATTTTGGCATGCGCTGGAGTGTTACCAAGCTGTGAGGTCTGTGAGGTCTGGGACTCGAACCACACAGTTGGCTCTGTGGGAGCCAGCCGTCTTACCTTCCATGCCCCAAATGTATTTATAATTTATAGCTATAAATAGCAGTTTTAAAATATGTTAGCTTAGGGTATTATTCTTCTGTTGATGAGGTAAAGTGTCAAATCATCTTCCTCAAAGGATGTATCAGTATGTGCAGAATTTAAATTATATATACCTTTTGACCTTAGGGTATCTTTTTCCAGTTCTAGAAAATTAACCTGATAGGCAAGTAGGCAGTGTTAATGTTCAGAGCATTTTTAATGTGGCTTTCTTTTTATAATAATGAAACATTAAAAACCACACATTAGAAGATTAAATTATTATATAATGAGAACTATATAGCCACTAAAAAGTATGTAGTTCCATATTAGCAAAATTATGTCCATACTTTATTGCTAAGTTAAAAAAAGATTATTGAAAACAATATGTACTGGGAGCCAGCAGGTGGCATGGTGGTTAAGGTGCTGGACTCCCACGTGGGTGACCACAGTTTGAATCCCAGACCTGGTGACTTGCTTTCTCACTTTACCTCCCTCTCTTTTCTCTCTCTGGTCAAGTTAAAGAATAATAATGATAATAAAAAATAAATAAATGAAATAAATAATTCTTTTTATAAAATACATATGTTGGTTCTTCTGTCTGTGTACGTCTGTAATTTGATGCACTTAAAGCCTAGAAGGAGCTACAATAAAGTGTTACCATATAAGGTAAAGGTAATATTTTGCATATTGTTATCCTGCAGATTTTTACCTTGAGCATTTTAGAGACAATGACTCAGATACCATAAGCTTTAGCATTTCTTTAGAGTAAAAATAGATTTACTTTGAAGCTTTTGTTCTCTAAATTTTATAGGTATGTTGAACTTAATTGTTTGAGTTTCTTTTAGGAGGGAATCCCATGGCTGTGGTCAGCAAACAAGTAAATATGGAACTGGCCAAGATCAAGCAAAAATGTCCACTTTATGAAGCCAATGGACAAGCTGTAAGTTGAGGACAAACAGAACCTTTCAGAATCCCTTTGGTTTAGTTGCCGCAGCTCGGGGAATGTGTGCATGAGCTCAGATGGAAACTGAGAGCAGAAGCCGTATGGTGTGGTTCTGGTTGCTTCCACCTCTGAGCTGTAAGGAGGCGGATGTGCATAAGTGTACGTGTCTGTGTGGGCATCTGTCGCTAGGCTTATAGTGAAGGCTAGCCAGAAGGCCAGGCTTTCTACTGGGCTGTGGCCATTCAGAGACCTGTGGTACTAAAACCCGATCCTTCCTTTCTTGCACGGTGACCCTGTCCTGTGCTGGGGCTCCATGTGTTCTTCGTGACTTCAATTTTTTGTGTGTAGGTTCAGGTTTTTGATGGACTGACAGCCGAATGGTGGTATTTACCCAGGCGCTTAGGTGGATTGAGTATTTGTTCAGCAGAGGCATAGGAGCGAGCTTCCTGTGCACCGTGGGACAGTAGCAGGGGTAGTCTAACCACTGTAAGATAAGCTTCGACTACAGAGGTCAGTCCTCACTTTTTTAGGGGGAATGAAATTCAGAAGGTTATGTTCACAGAAATTGGTTGACTTACCTGTCAGGGTAAGAGCATCACTTCTTAGGAGTGAAGAACATTATTAATTATATTTAAGCAAAGGAAGACTTGCTGCAGGGTGCTGGTTTTGCTAAGTTACCCAAAGGGGTGTGACTCCAGCTCTTGAGTTTTGTGAGATCGGTCTCAAGGGATATCCTCACCTACTGCCGTCTACCTTTAGGCTTCCTGGGGTTCGTATCAGAGCAGGACTCGTCTGTTTCAGGGAAACTGGGTTCCTTCCCCACGTCCGAGTCCAGATGTCCTACCAAGACTTGGGGGTGGGGGAAGTGCAGGAGGCTCTGACAGTAAACAGCAGTGTGAGAGAGAGGATGGAGCAGAGCTTATTTAACTGAGCAGCTAACAAAAGTCCGTCAGGGTATAGAGGTGAGTAGGCGATCCGTATCACAGTCTGTGGTACTTGTACACAGATCATCATTTTAAACTAACTTTTTATTATACAAATTTAAAAATATACATGAAAGTAGGAAGAGTAGTCTAATGAACCCCCTTTTTTCAGTCTTGTTTCCTCTACCCCTGCTTTTTCTGGCCTAGAGTATTTTAGTTTAATTAAGACTTTTCCTTGAGGGCATGCCCATGCACCTGAGAGACAGGAGGGGAATGGTCACACCACAATCCCTTCTCCTCCACCTCTCCATCCTTTTGGGATTCGGGCACACACGCATAGGCACTTAGCATGTTTTTCAAGCCATCAGGTCCAGGGTTCAGACTGCACAGCTGGTCATGTGGAGGATCCAGCTGCGTTAGCCACCAGGCCACAGAACCAGTCCAGTCTGGAGTATGCTAAAGCAAATCCCAAACCTGTCACCCTTGAATACAGCAGTAACATCATGTGGGGCCGACTTGCCAAAGGTGAGATAGAAAGACCAATGTGGAAGAGCCAGGGAGCAACGGGGTGTGTGGCAGTTGAACGGGTGGGCAAGTGGGGGGGTTGAGGGGGAGGAAGAGACTTGGAGGGAAGGAGGGCATTCCTCAGGGCAGGGCAGGGAAGGAAAAGGCGTTGGAGGCAGAGGATGGTTTATGTCCAAGCACAGTCTCTAAAGGGAGCTGGGATCATATCAGTAAGGGGAGAAAGGCATTAAAGCCAAAGCCGAGGATGGGCATGCTGTAGAGGATGGTCCTTGCTGGACTGGTGGGGAGGTTGGAACTTTGTAGGAGAAGCCACATGGTCAGGTCGCTGTTGGGCAGACAGGCTGTGAGTACAGAGTAAGCTGAGGGCAAGGCTCCAAAGTGGTGCTAGAACAGTCCTCAAGAACTGATAGGGCACACTGAGGTTTATCACTGGGTGGGACGCCGTCTTTTTCTTCAGAGTTTCCTGAATTTAGAGCAGGCTCATTTGTTTTTTCTAACAGTAAAGAAAAAACCCTTTCCTAGTAGTAATGGCTAGAGAAATTGGCAATTGGCAGTTTTCTTGGTATTAGATGAACTTTTTCTTTTTCAAGACATTTTTGCCTTAAGGTGTGTGTGCTTGCTAAAGAGAGACAGAGAGACAGACACAGTGAGAGGGAAAGTGAGAAAT
>NW_006159616.1:786648-787122 GCF_000334495.1 Tupaia belangeri chinensis | reverse complement strand
CCTCAAGGGAGGTCTGTCCCCACGGGCCAGCCACAGTTAGAATCCCTGGCCCAGTCAGCCTAAAGCGTGTCATGCAAGCTCCCAAAATCCCACAGGTTGGAAATATGTAGGAGAAGCCACATGGTCAGGTCGCTGTTGGGCAGACAGGCTGTGAGTACAGAGTAAGCTGAGGGCAAGGCTCCAAAGTGGTGCTAGAACAGTCCTCAAGAACTGATAGGGCACACTGAGGTTTATCACTGGGTGGGACGCCGTCTTTTTCTTCAGAGTTTCCTGAATTTAGAGCAGGCTCATTTGTTTTTTCTAACAGTAAAGAAAAAACCCTTTCCTAGTAGTAATGGCTAGAGAAATTGGCAATTGGCAGTTTTCTTGGTATTAGATGAACTTTTTCTTTTTCAAGACATTTTTGCCTTAAGGTGTGTGTGCTTGCTAAAGAGAGACAGAGAGACAGACACAGTGAGAGGGAAAGTGAGAAAT
>NW_006159616.1:770771-786551 GCF_000334495.1 Tupaia belangeri chinensis | reverse complement strand
TGGGTCCAGGACCTGACCCGGGGTTGTCCATGTGGGAGTCCAGCAACATAACCGCTACTCCATCTTCTGGTCTTGGTATTAGATGAACTTTAACACATTAAAAGAACAATTTTTTTTTTTAAATAGTGGGTATGTGTGCTTACCCCAGGGGGAGGGGGGGATTGGGAAATCACCCCCAGTGGGGAATGGCCATGCTACAATTCCTTCTCTTCCATTTCTGCACCCTTTTGGGACTTTGGACACACACACATACGTGCCCAGTTTTTTGTTTTTTTTGTTTTTTTTTTTTACGAGAGATTTTTGCTATAGGGTGCATGCACTCACACCTCCCCCTCCGGGGGGGTGGTGGTCATGCCACAATCCCTTCTTCCTTCTCCTCTCAGAATATTGGGCACACAAGCACACACGCCTGGTATGAGTTTTAAGACTCTGGGACTGGAACCACAGTCGATTACGTCGGAGTCCAGTGATGCACCTGTTACGCCGTCTGCTGGCCCTCCAGCATGTTTTCCTTTTTCTTTTTTAAAAGAATTATTTATTTAATTTTATTAATTAATTCATTTATTTTAATTTGACCAGAAAAAGACAGACACACAGAGAAAAAAGAGAAAGCAAGCCACCAGGTCCGGGACTCAAACCATGGTCTGCCATGTGGGAGTGTCCAGCGCCTCAACCACCATGCCACCTGCCAGTCCCAAATGTTTTTTTTTTTTTTTTTTTTTTCAAAGCAAGACTTCTCTGTGTGCTGGCATAAACCGCATAACCAAATCCAGGCCTCTGCATAGCACTGTAGTAAACAGTTGTTAACCTGGCATGGGGGTGGGGGGGTCAGTGTTTTGTATTTAGAGATATTTTTCAGGTGAAATTGGTAGTTGTCATTTAGCTTGGATCTATGTAGGCTTTTTCTAAATTGGTATGTTCGCATTGGTGCAGTAGCCAGGTAATAAAGAAGAGGTTTGTTTTTGTTTTTGTTTTTGTTTTTTTTGAGTAGTTTTTGTTATAGGGCACATGCGCTCTCCAGAAAGAGAGAGACAGAGAGATAGAAAGTGAGAAATCACCCCCCCCCCTTCCTGCCGTAGGGGAGATGGCCACACCGCAATCCCTTCTCCTCCATTCTCCTCTTGGGATCTTGGTCACGCACGCACATGTGCCCGGCTTGAGTTTAAGCCACCGGGTCTGGGACTTGAACCACAATCAACTACATGGGAGACCACCCACATAGCCATTATGCCAACTGCTGGTCCCATAAAGGACAGTCGTTGAGCAAAGACTCAAATTTGGAGAATTCTTTATGTCTTGAGTTCTGCTTGCCTTAATCAAACATAAGAAAGCATGTTCCTATTTCTGTATTTAGCTGTCTAAAGTAGTCTAGCTCAGAGTAAGAATGGAAAGCTGTTGACTAGTAGACGAGCTTTTGTCTTACAGGAACAAGTACAAAGATTCCCATTTATACTAGCAGTTACAAATAGTTCTCATGGCTTCATAAATCTAAAGGGGTAATAGGCTGGTGGTTTCATTCCCACTGCCAGGGGAGAAACTGAAGCTCACACATCATGTTTGCCCGAGGTCACTGTAGTCAGTGAGGTGACAAGCCAGGTGTGGCTGGGATGCAGTGAGTAACTGCCTTGTAACTGCCTGCGTCTGCATCAGCTGGGCCGCCTAAGAGAGCTTCCCCCTCGTTCCGTTAGGAGCAAGGCCCACCTAGGGTAGAACTCACTCAGCCGTTGATTGTTCTCCAGTAAGCTGGTGGGTAAGATGGGGCTGTGTTTCTGCATTCTTTGTGGACAGTCTCTCGGCTGAAAGGAGTGATTTGATGGTACCGTTGTTAGTACCTAGAAAATAATCTGTCATCCTCTACAAAGCCAGGTATTCAGTTGTAAGTGTCAGGGCCTAGCTCCAGACCCAGCCATTTTGCTATAGCAAAAAGGTTTTGCTTTGTTATGTTGTTAATTGTTTTAATCATAATCACAAGGATCCCTAGGAGAGTTTATGTCTCATTCTCTCTGGTCCTTACATTGGCAGCTAAAATGTTGGGTGTCTACATTTGTTTTGTACAGGGGAATTTCATTTCATGGCTCTGGATGACAAGAACAAAGGCTTCCCTTTTAATTATATTAAGCCATATTAAATACAAACACAAAATAATGTCCAGATACTTAGAATATCCCTGTAAATAGCAGAGATCTCCTGTACCTCGAGCCTTACTCAGACAGTGAGCGCTCACGTAGCAGCTGCTCCCAGGGTGACCAGGGATGGAGCGGTGCTCTGACCTGTGCTGTCGTCAGCTGCGACTGGACGTGAGAGCAGGTTGGGAAATAGAGTAACTCGTGTGTCAGGAACATTTTGGGCAATGCAAATATGAACTGGGGGGGAGATGGGGAAAGTGGCTCAGAATGCCTCCGCATCTCCTGTACACCAGCCTGTACTCAGAGGCTTGCCGTTCCTTTTAACATCCTCCGAGGATTGGCTGTCTTAATCTGATTCCCGCCACGCCGTCGTGGTCGACCTTACAAGGTCTCTGGTCTCCTTTGGATTGTGTGTATCACCACTAAATGGGATCCAGAGGCTTAGTTGCTACTTGAGAAATAAGATCTTGGTTTTCGTCCCGAGAATGGCTCACTTACTATGAAGAAGAAACACAACCCTGACAGGTAATGTGTGTCCGGCCCCTCCCAGACCGGGAGCTCTGGTGGCACTCAGTACCTGCCTTAGACGGGCAGTCCCCATCCGCCTTCATACAGGGTGCTGCTGAGGTGGCCGTGCTTGACTCTGACCTGTTGGCCTTTTTTGGTTTTCATCTTCTGTTAAATTAAAGAAAAATCTTTGGTATATCTATGACAGTCCTGAGGTTGCAAAATAGTTCATGGCAAATGTATATTATAGAAAATGTGTGCTTATATTTCAAAATTTTTTGCACCAAAATAAACTCATACTTTAATTCCACTTTTTATATGAACTTTTTGAAAGCCTCTTATGTAGTTTATTAGCAAGTGCCTATTTACCGAGCACCTCCACTGTGTGCTAAAACTGTAAGGGCAAACTGCTTAGGCGTCGTGTGTGCCTTTCACACACCCATCACTGCCTTAAGGAAGTCCCTTGTTTTTATTTATTTATTTATTTATTTTTACAGAGAGATTTTTGCTATAGGGCGCATACACTCGCCAGAGAGACAGAGACAGAAAGTGAGAAATCATCTCCCAGGGGAGGTGGCCATGCTGCAATCCCCTTCTTCATTCTTTCTGGATTTTGAGCACACATGCATGCATATGTGCCCACTGTGAGTTTTAGGCTGTTGGTTCCAGGACTTGAACCACGGTCAACTACATGGGAGTCCAGCGATGTAACGATTACACCATCTGCTGATCCTGGAAGTCAGTTATTTTTAGAAGAGTATTGATGAGTTAAAGAGGAGGGTGGGGATGTAACTATCTCCATTTATAGACTAATACAGACTTTTATTTAGATTAAGAATATACCTGTTACCATTCTCCCTTGGGGATAATAGCCATACCTCGTTTCCCTTGACTATTTGGGAGAATCTGAATTAGAGACTCTTCAGGTATGAATTTCTTCTTCCAGGTCTTACCTAAGGAACTAATCTTAATTTCTCGCTTACTATAATTCTACAAGCGTTTAATGGTAGGGGTTGGGAGGCTGCCCAATGGCATGGGAGGCTGGAGACTGGCTGTGGCCTGTATTTGGCAGGTTTGGTCATTACAGCTTTTTTTCAGAGCGATTCTTCCTGAGGATTTCTCTGGCTAAGTCTCGGAACTTTCTGTACCTATAACATTGCTGTACTCAGTTCTGTTCTACAGCCTGTGAGCTTATGAAAACTAGAAGTAAGATAAGATTGATTTTGAAGACCTAAGGAAGTTGCGATGGTGAATGTAGCCAGAAATAGAACTAAAGGGAGCTGTCCCCTTCACTTGAGATTACTTCGCGTAGGCTCAGGCGTTTATCCAGAAAAATTTTGGCCCCCCCTAAATTTACTCCTCAAGAACTAGACACACAGGCTGCCCCCCTAGTGACCATGTTCAGGGATGTTCTAAGCAGTCTGTAGGACCAAAGCACTCAGGTTCGAGCCCAGTTAGAACAAGACTCATCAAATCCTTAGTCCCAAAGGACCAAAGTTTTCCTCTAGCTTTTCATGGAGAAGTAAGTGGCTTTGAAAGTCATAGTCGAACTCTGGTTAAAGTGATAGCCTTTGTGTTTGCTTCACTAATAGGAGCCACTGTATTATTGGTTCCTTCCCTGCAAAAGACTTCTTACCCTTTGTAATCACTTACCACACTCCTTTCTCAGGGTGCGATTTAAGGACCTAGACTAGAATGGCCAGCTAAGATGAAAACTGTTGTGACTGTTTAGAGTGCCCAGGTTTCAACTCCTTTGTGTTACTTTCTTTCCGTAGTTACTTACAGAACCAATAGCGAGCCAACGAGAAAGAAGTGACAGAAACACGGTTCATGTGAAGGTGCTCAAGTAGTCATTTGCTAGAGTCTGGATATACCAAATGGAACATTTCTAACTAGCTTATTTTTAGAAATGGAAGAAAAATTTTATATGTATTAAAAAGACTTTTTCAAGACAGCTTTTTGCTATAGGGCGCATGTGCTTCCTAGAGAGACAGAGATGGAGAGAGAGAAAATGAGAAATTACCCCCTTCCCCCCGGGAGGGGTGCCCATGCCACAGTCCCTTCTCCTCTCAGGATTTTGGGCGGGCATGCATGCACATGCGCCTGGCATGAGTTTCAAGCCGCTGGGTCCGGGATCAAACCACAGTCAGCCATGTAGGAGTCCAACGCCTTAACCACTGTGCCGCCTGTTGGCCTCTTAAAAACTTATTTCTATTTTCTTCCAGTCAGGATTGCTTTCCTAATGAACAAGTATTTTATTTACTACTTTTCTAATATTTCTTTAATTTCAAAATTAAGTTTAAAGTTAATGGAGAAACAAATCCAGGTTTCAGAACTATCCCTGGCTGCATTTGTCATGTTCCTATAATCACGTCATCAGAAAGTGGGTGGAGCCTGACTCCATCTGGTAAAATCGGACCCTCGGGTTAGAGTGGTGTACCGGAGACGCAGTCCTGTCATTGCTGTCAGGTGTGGCGGGACTCTCTCGGTTTGGTTTTTGTTTGTTTGATTTTGTTGTTACCGTTCTGTGTGTTTCCTTTCTTCTTTTATTGAGTTTTGCTTTATTTCTCACTGCTTTCTGACACCCTTCCCTCCCCTCCTTTTCAGACTGCCTTTCTTTTGGTCATTTCTATGCCTTGACTCCCATTTTGGTCCCTGTACAGTCTGTTCCTTATTTCTCTGGTGGTTGCAGCTTCTGAGCTAGCAGAATGCTTCTGTCGTGCTGTGTGTGTAAAGCCTTGATTTTACTGCTGTCGTACAAAACTAAACTTGACGTGGCTGTTGGGCTGTTATTTACAGTTTATTTCTCTCTCTGCTGCACTGGTTAAAAGGACACTGTCAAGGTATTTTTTTCATAATTTTTCAAATCATTTTCCTCACTGTTTACAGTAACCCATTAAAAGCTTAAAACGTAAATCTTTTCTTTCGAAGATCCTCTCCATCATACATTCACACCGGTTTGTTGTTGTAGAGTTGGCCTCTATGTTGGGCTGGTGCCATTTGAGTTTTTGTCATTGAAAGCGCATGTAAAACGTCAGTTTTTTTGTGAGGGGCGTGGGTGGTCTAGCGGGGACAGTGTAATCAATCAAGTGTGCTGCTTAGCAACAGAGGGAAGAAGTACAAGGTCAAATTTGGTCTCTCTAACCTTGACAGTGTCCCTTTAAGTATTTCTCTACCACACGCCCTGGACCCCAGTAGCTGAGCCTGAGTGCCTCGTACCTTCTCAGTATGGACCTCCCTCTGTGACTGTTCACGCTAGCTGCAAAGATTAAAGCTCGTCTGAAGCGAGCTATCCAGTTGACACTGGAAGAGCTTTAATCTGAACCATTTGCACACTCGTGTGTTAGCGCACTCTGCTCTCCTGTAGAGGCATATGTGACATAGTCCCTCTTGCTGCTGAGGCGCCTTCTTGCTGGGCATTTGGAAAGCCGCACGTAGAAGCAGCACCTTTCATACATCAGAAGAGGCAGGCCTGCACATTGCAACTGTGATCAGCTTTCATACATCAGAAGAGGCAGGCCTGCACAGTGCAGCTGTGATTGCCTACGATCTCATAACCACGTGGATTTCATTTTGAAATTAAATGTTTCCATTTTGAAAGGAGCACCAAATTTAGACTTGTAGAATTGTCTTTGGTAGCATCATTGCAGGAATCACACTAGAAATTGCACATTTCTGAGCAAAATATCAGCATCAGTTGAGTTGCCCTGTGTATGACCATCAATCAGAGAGGAGAAACAGCTGCTGATAAAGTAAGTAAAATTCCTGGCAAAATGATCTCTTCCATCAGCTCTCATAGCTGAGTAATCAAAACAAGGAGGGATTTCACTAAGAACTCTTTCGGCCATGGGTTGAACGGGTAGGTCAGCTGTTTTCAATCCACCAAGCTCTTAAGTATCACCTGTTACATAGAAATGGTGACAGATGTCCACACCCCAGTCCTCTGCCTCATTTCTCCACACAAACCAGAAGACTTTTAGGGATTTAGATTTTCTCTAGGCTCAGGGCAGTTCTGTTTCATAACAGTGTCCCGATATCTCTCTCCCTTGTGTAGTCTGTTAGACTTTCTGGTTGCTTTAGATGTGGTTCTGATGGAATCAGTTATGGCGTCTGTCATGTTTACAATTCCCAGAGGGACTTGCGGCTCTCTGCCCTTTCTTTTTTGGGTACAGATGGCACTTCTCACCAGATTCTTTGCCGCAGGATGACTCATTTAATAGAGTTACTTGCGTGATTAGTGAAGGGCGGAGGTTAGTGCTTTGAAGTCGTCTGTTTAGTTGGAAAGGACAAAAACTAAAGAGTTTCAAATGAGAGTAGAGTCTTACTGTGATGATCTCATTGATAGTCAGGGGCTCTGAGTAAAAGCTCACTCCTCCTCAGTCAGTATTTATTAGACTTTGATGTTTTGTTTTCCTGTTACCAGTTTTAGGTTGATACAGTCTTGTGAAATTCCATATTTTGAATCCCATTTCAGCTAATGTCCTGCTTATGGCAAGAGATGCTTGCCTTGGACCTGCCTTTTCAAACCTCCTCTCTGCTGTGAATCCAGCGGTGGGCTCTCAGATGCAGTTGTGTGGGGCTGGGCTCCGTGTAGCAGAGGGATTTGCTTCGACTGACTGGGATGGGTAGGCAGGGTGCAGCATCACCCAGGAGCCTGGTCTTGCAGCTTGATGACTGACTTCGCATTCTGTTCCTTTCATCCATGACAGTGAGGGGCCAGATATTCTGGTAACTCAAGTCTTTGCAAGAGCTTTGAACATTCGACTCTGAACCTACTGGTGCCATAAAATGTTTTAACTCTGGAAAAGAATGAAGGCGCTGGTTGTTCTTGTTCATAGCCTCGGCTTTTGTTTCTCTCCACCCTACTCCCTGAAATTCAGTCATCTTTGAGGGGAAGCAGATTCCTTGAGCTTTCTACTTTCTCATCCTGCCCTTATTCTGGAAGGTCCTCGGGTGTGTTGACATAGCTTTTGGGGCCTTTTCCAGCCTGTCGTTTGCATGTCAGCCCAGCTCAGCTCAGTGCATGTCAGCTCAGTGCACCTTTGTGCCCCATGTGACTTTGGTTAGCACCAGTATAAATCCCTGGCTGTTTTCATAAGTGGAGTCCCAGCTCTGAGGGCAGCAGTGGGAGAAGAGGGAAATTGCAGGGCCAAAACATTTCATATCTCATTTAAATGGAATTGACCACTTCATAGAAAAGAAAATTCAAATCATTGTCCTCAAAGGTTTCCCCTTTGAGATACGTATTTTGACTGTTTTAAACTGCAAAGCATTTACGTTTTCATGGATGCTTATGTTTAGTCGTGTAAGGACCAAACTCTGCTGTACTTCGGATTTTCAGGTTCCTAAAGAAAAAGATGAAATGGTAGAGCAAGAATTTAACCGGTTGCTAGAGGCCACATCTTACCTTAGTCATCAGCTAGACTTCAATGTCCTCAATAATAAGCCTGTGTCCCTCGGGCAGGCCTTGGAGGTTGTCATTCAGTAAGTACTTTGTTGCTGACTGCTGTGTAGTGAATTACACTTAAAGATTTTAAGTTTTTCAGCAAGTTTTATTTTAGTTTTCCCTTATTTCTATGTGAAATTATTAAAATAATTACTTGATTTTAAAGCCCCCTTCAATTCTAAAATCCATTGCTTTTATAAAATTTGCCAGAGGGTGTAAAATATTTGCCAGAGGCCAGAGAGACAAAGGGCGGGAGGCGAGGTTGGTGAGAAAGCACCCCCTGGGAGGGATGGCCATTGCACAATCCCGGCTCCATTTCTTCCTCCTGTCAGGATTTGAAGCATGTAGATACACGGCACCTGATGTGGGGTTTTTTTGTGTGTGTTTTTTTTGTGTGTGTGGGGTTTTTTTTTTGTTTTTTTTTTTGAGAGGTTTTGCTATAGGGTGCATGCAGTCGCCAGACAGAGAGAGAGAGACAGAAAGCGAGAAATCACCCCCCAGGGGAGATGGCCACGCCACAATCCCTTCTCCTCCATTCTCCTCTTGGGATCTTGGGCATGCACGCACACGTGTCCGGCGTGAGTTTTAAGCCACCGGGTCTGGGACTCGAACTGCAGTCGACTACATGGGAGTCCAGCGACATAGCCATTATGCTAACTGCTGGTCCCCCTGATGTGTTTTTTAAACCCCAGGTCCAGGACCCCCATAGTCAGTTGTGTGTGATCTAGTCACCTTAATCACCATGCCACTGGCTGACCTCCAAGTCCATTGTTGTTATATGTATTTAACATAGCTTGGGAAATAATCTGCCACCAGCCAGCTTTCTTATTCCCAAGTATTAGAAATTGCCGTGGGCCTTCATGCCCTTGAACATTTCTGATAAACTTGTGCTGCAAAGCTGGCTGTGAGGCTGGGGCATACATACTGTCTTTCTCAGGTTGCAAGAGAAACATGTCAAAGACGAGCAGATTGAGCATTGGAAGAAGATAGTGAAAACTCAGGAAGAATTGAAAGAACTTCTTAATAAGGTAAAGTTCTATTACTTTCATCATCATGTATGAAGAAGCTTCAAACTCTGGTTTCTTCCCTCCATGGAAGAGGAGATCTGCACAGCAGGCAGTTTCGTCTGTCAGCCTTCTAGAATGGCGCTGCAGATGGATTGTTGCCGGGAAATAGATCTTTCCTGTGCCCACTGCCCTCTAGCTGTCCCAAAGCAGGCCTGGCGCCCTCTGCAGGGTTCTAGGATCAGAGTGAGAGCATCTGTACTGGGCCAGGTTACCACTGGTGGAAGACCAGCAGGTCTGCAGCCCCGTTCATGGCTGTAAGTATTTCTCTTGAGGGGCCAGCACCCCAGTGGTGTATCTAGTATATCTGTTGGTGACTGTTCTCTGCTATGTCCCAGCGCCCGGAGCGCCAGACTATTCAAGTTCAGTCATTTATTTCTGCGCATCCCGCCACCTGCAGAAAGAACGTGGTCTTAGGAAGAAGACAGCCCCTGAGGGAGGGCTTTCTAACGTGAACTCTGGGGCACCTTGGGACAGGAGTCTCGCCTTCCTTTCTTTCTGTGTCTCATTTGTCCACCCTGTCTCCACCTGCACCTGCTTCATGGATTGTGGCCAGGATCAAGTGAAAAGAGTGACTTGAGGACTGGCAGCTGGCAGGGGGTCTGTGGAGTCTGGGCTCAGGCTTTAGCTGCCACCTTAGTCCTACGTCGTACCTTGAGAAAGCCCAAGAAAGGAACGTTTGGAATGCTTCCTTAAGATTTGTGTGATGATTTGATCTTTTACATAGTTAAAAAACGAATCATGACAATTATTTGTCCCAAAGTAAGTTTAAGTTAAATTGGTAGGAGTTTGTGTTTCCTAGAAATGAAATATATTGGGTCATCAGAAAAGTCATGACATATAGGCCCCAGTTTTAACGCTCCCGGGTGGTTTCCGTGTGCAATCAGGCTGTGCCATGGAGCGTGGTGACATTCCTTTAATTTTTGTATGACTTTGATGTTTTCCTCTTCTTGTCCTTTCTTATCATGCGTTTGTCCCCAACTCTTTTCATTCCTTCCTTTTTAAAATCAGTTTTTAATTTTTAATTTTCGTTGGACCTGATAGGGTGGTATGTGGGCAGCTGGCAGGGGGTCTGTGGAGTCTGGGCTCAGGCTTTAGCTGCCACCTTAGTCCTACGTCGTACCTTGAGAAAGCCCAAGAAAGGAACGTTTGGAATGCTTCCTTAAGATTTGTGTGATGATTTGATCTTTTACATAGTTAAAAAACGAATCATGACAATTATTTGTCCCAAAGTAAGTTTAAGTTAAATTGGTAGGAGTTTGTGTTTCCTAGAAATGAAATATATTGGGTCATCAGAAAAGTCATGACATATTTTTCTATGTAAAAATGCATTATGATTTTTCTGATGACCAGATACTTAAATGTATATAATTTTTCATGAATGGGACACTCCTCGCCCTTTTATTTATTTCAGAAGACAGAACCGATCCTACAACACTGAGATTGTTAAGTCCTGTAAGATTGTCCTCCCTGTGTTTAGAGAAGGGACCATGCCCGAGGGCACATGTGATTCGGGGATAAATTGCATCACTATCGGTAAATCTGTTCTTTTCCCTCTTAGATGGTCAATTTGAAAGAGAAAATCAAAGAACTCCATCAGCAATACAAAGAAGCATCTGAAGTGAAGCCACCAAGAGATATTACTGCAGAGTTCTTGGTGAAAAGCAAACACAGGGACCTGACTGCCCTTTGCAAGGTGTGGTATACACATACATGCCTCACTGGCTTACTGGGGATCCTGAGAGTCAGTATGGAGGTGGGGCACTTGGGAAACGAGAGAACCTTTGTAGCCCACCACAGATGTCTGTAAGTGAAGAAGAGGGTTTGGTTCATGAGAGCCATGGGGACTTAGTGAGTTCGTTTGGTTTGAGATCGCCTTTTTCTATAAAATTCTTACCCTGTCCTGGGACCAGCAGTTGGCGTAATGGCTATGTCACTGGACTCCCCTGTAGTCAGTCATGGTTCAAGTTCCGGACCCGGTGGCTTAAACTCACGCTGGGCGCATGTGCATGCGTGCCCAATCCCGAGAGAATGGAGAAGGGATTGCTGTGTGACCATCCCCCTGGGGGGTGATTTCTCGCTTTCTATCTCTCTCTAGCAAGTGCACATGCCCTATAGCAAAAATCTTCTCTAAAAAAAAGAAGAATTCTTACCCTGTCCTAACAATCTCATCATTTTAGCATGCATAAATCTCAGTCTAGCCCTCTGCTAATTTATCTCTAATCTCTTAATGGTTTACAATAATAATTGCATATGGGCCTCTGAGAATCATTTGCAGTCAAACTGGTTTAAGTCCCTGATGTTGTATCTCCTAACCATGTGACCTTGGACTCCTTAAGGAGCTCATCTGTAACATGGTTTTAATAATACTTAACTTGTAGGGTAGTTGTGAAGCTTATATCTTAAGTGGTTATCTCAGGCCCAGTTGCAGTGGTACGCACTGCTAAGACATTGAGCTCTATAGTCTGGGACCTCCTGGGCCTGGGTTTGATGCCCAGTGTAACCTAAAGGTTGGGTATGGTGGCATGCACCTGTAATCCCAGTGACTTGAGGAAGCTGAGGCAGGAGGGTGGCAAGATGGGGTGTGACCCTCTCTTATAAATAAATAAATAAATAAAGCACTAAGCCCAGGTCTAGCGGCATGGTGAATGCCCAGGAAATGGTACTTGCTATTATTTCTCATCCTTACCTTGTAGCCGCTTAGTATGTTTCTTCTTTTGTCTTCTTGTGCATGCTCTCTCTACCACTCATCCCCCCTCCCCAAGACTTATTCCAGGCTCACATTTGTAACTTGTCTTCAAGAACCAAACACCTGGGGCCTGACCACAGGCTTGAATTCCACCATACGTCCCGTATATGAACAGGATGGGAGTTATGATCCAGGCTTTACGTTTTGGTATAAACTAGGGTGATCTCTGACTCTTCAAGGTAAATCAGATCTGCTTAATTTTATCAGGAATATGATGAATTAGCTGAAACACAAGGAAAGCTAGAAGAGAAACTTCAAGAGTTGGAAGCCAATCCGCCAAGGTAAGAAAACAAACACAGACATTCAGAGGGATGTCTTTTACTATTTCCTTCCCTTCCCTTCCCTTCCCTTCCCTTCCCTTCCCTTCCCTTCCCTTCCCTTCCCGTTCCATTCTTTTTTTTTTAACAAATTTTTGCTATAGGGCAAGTGCACTTGCCAGGGAGACCGAAAGCTAGAAATAACCCCCCATGGGGGATGACTACTCCACAATCCCTTTCCCTCCATTCTTCTCTCAGGATCTTGCGTATACATGCATCCGGCATGAGTTTTAAGCCGCCAGGTCCAGGACTTGAACTTCTCTAAAAAAAAGAAGAATTCTTACCCTGTCCTAACAATCTCATCATTTTAGCATGCATAAATCTCAGTCTAGCCCTCTGCTAATTTATCTCTAATCTCTTAATGGTTTACAATAATAATTGCATATGGGCCTCTGAGAATCATTTGCAGTCAAACTGATTTAAGTCCCTGATGTTGTATCTCCTAACCATGTGACCTTGGACTCCTTAAGGAGCTCATCTGTAACATGGTTTTAATAATACTTAACTTGTAGGGTAGTTGTGAAGCTTATATCTTAAGTGGTTATCTCAGGCCCAGTTGCAGTGGTACGCACTGCTAAGACATTGAGCTCTATAGTCTGGGACCTCCTGGGCCTGGGTTTGATGCCCAGTGTAACCTAAAGGTTGGGTATGGTGGCATGCACCTGTAATCCCAGTGACTTGAGGAAGCTGAGGCAGGAGGGTGGCAAGATGGGGTGTGACCCTCTCTTATAAATAAATAAATAAATAAAGCACTAAGCCCAGGTCTAGCGGCATGGTGAATGCCCAGGAAATGGTACTTGCTATTATTTCTCATCCTTACCTTGTAGCCGCTTAGTATGTTTCTTCTTTTGTCTTCTTGTGCATGCTCTCTCTACCACTCATCCCCCCTCCCCAAGACTTATTCCAGGCTCACATTTGTAACTTGTCTTCAAGAACCAAACACCTGGGGCCTGACCACAGGCTTGAATTCCACCATACGTCCCGTATATGAACAGGATGGGAGTTATGATCCAGGCTTTACGTTTTGGTATAAACTAGGGTGATCTCTGACTCTTCAAGGTAAATCAGATCTGCTTAATTTTATCAGGAATATGATGAATTAGCTGAAACACAAGGAAAGCTAGAAGAGAAACTTCAAGAGTTGGAAGCCAATCCGCCAAGGTAAGAAAACAAACACAGACATTCAGAGGGATGTCTTTTACTATTTCCTTCCCTTCCCTTCCCTTCCCTTCCCTTCCCGTTCCATTCTTTTTTTTTTTTTTTTTTTTAACAAATTTTTGCTATAGGGCAAGTGCACTTGCCAGGGAGACCGAAAGCTAGAAATAACCCCCCATGGGGGATGACTACTCCACAATCCCTTTCCCTCCATTCTTCTCTCAGGATCTTGCGTATACATGCATCCGGCATGAGTTTTAAGCCGCCAGGTCCAGGACTTGAACTGTGGTTGACTGCATGGGAGTCCGGCGACAAAACCTTATGCCATCTGCTGGCCCCTTTTTTACTATTTTCTGTATTAGATTTAGAAGAAAAATGATAAAGCACAGTGAGCTTTCATTTATATTCTGTGAATAGATTTTAAATTGGTCAGTGAATGGAAAATATCTGAACATGTGACTGCTTGTTAGGTTTCTGAGTTCCCTAACTCATGTTTTAATGTGTGAAAGTACCCTAGATAAAAACAAGTTGTTCTTTTGAAAAGATAGCTTTTCCTCGTTGGTTCAGCATGGCCATAAGATCCGATCCTCGGATAAAGATATAGTAGATGGAACGACCCCCTTTACATGTCCATAGTTCTGGGGCTGGGAAGGCGCTGTTCTTTCTAGTTCACTTGTGACAGTGAGCACTTGCATGCTGATTAAATGCTCTGTGCATCCAGTCTCCACGTATAAGGGTACTTCGAAAGGTTGTTAGGAAAAAAATGGAGTTAAAGTGTGAGATTATTTAGGTGCAGAAACTTTTTTGGGGGGGAGAGGTTTTCGCTATAGGACTCGTGCGCTCGCCAGACAGACAGACAGAGACATAGAGACAGAAAGCGAGAAATCACCCCCCAGGGGGGATGGTCACGCCGCAGTCCCTTCTCCTCCATTCTCCTCTTGGGATCTTGGGCACGCACGCACACGCACCTGGCGTGAGTTTTAAGCTACTGGGTCCGGGACACGAACCGCGGTCGACTACGTGGGAGTCCAGCGACATAGCCATTACGCTAACTGCTGGTTCCCATGGGTGCAGAAATATTTTGAAATACAAGCATAGTGTTTTCATAATACGCACTTTTCATGAACTTTTTGAAGACTCATAGATCTATTTCATTCTGCAGTCAGGGCTGCTGCCCCTCTTCTGTAAAGCTTATGCTTTAGGACAAGCAGGTGGCATGGTGGTTAAGGTGCTGGACTCCCATATGGCTGGTTGTGGTTCGAGTCTAGACTTGGTGGCTTACTTTCTCACTTTCTCTCTCTCTCTCTCTGTTGAGCACATGTGCCCTATAGAAAATCAAAAATAATACATAAAGTTTTAAAGATTATTCTTTAAAAAAATAGCTTATGCTTTATTCAAAATATAAAGATACTGTTTGCCTTTTTTTTTTTTTTTAAAGTCTTTGCCATAGAGTGTGTGTGCTCACCAGAGAGCCGGGGGGTAGCCACACCACACAGTTCCTTCTGTATTCTCCTGGGATTTTGGACGTGCATGCATATGTACCTGGCATGATTCCCAAGCTAGGTCCGGGAATCAAACTGTAGTTGGCCATGTGAGAGTCCAGCACTTTAACCACTATGCCAAATGCTGGCCCTGAAAAAAAAATCTTTACAGTGAATAAGCTTTTATAATGCAACGTGACTGAGTGTGAAGAAATCTTCCTTTCAGACAAACGAGGCTAGTGCAGTTCGCTTTATATTGTGAATACGGCACTGTTGTAAGCACCAGAGATAAAGAGACTTATAATAAAAGGGATAAGATCCTATATTCTGACTTTCACTTCTTTGTGTAAGGTACCATTCCTGACTTAGGTTCCCGTACAGTTGTCGAGACATGTCCATCAGCTCATCAAGAATAGTAGTAATGTCAGGGCCAGCAGGTGGCATGGTGGTTAGAGATGCTGGACTCCCACCGGATGGACTGCGGTTTGAGTCCCGGGCCTGGCAGCTTCCTTTCTCACTTTCCCTTTCTCTCTGTCTCTCTCTGCTCAAGTTAAAAATAATAATAAAACTAAATAAATGAATACTTCTTACAAAAAAGAGAATAGTGGTAATGTCTCTGAATAATACCCTGTATTCCCATGTTCTTGTTTTGTAGTGATGTATATCTTTCTTCAAGAGACAGACAAATACTTGATTGGCATTTTGCAAATCTTGAATTTGCTAATGCTACACCTCTTTCTACCCTCTCCCTTAAACATTGGGATCAGGTAAGATTTGTTTATTTTGTCGCTTGTGTCTTTCAGAGAACCCTTAAGAAAAACTGTTTGTGTGTGTGTGTGTGTGTGTTTTCAAGAATTATTTGTTTAATTTTATTATTATTTTTGTTTCTTCTTCTTTTTTTTTTTTTTTGGAGAGGTTTTTGCTATAGGGCGGGT